>NC_091433.1:130759120-130942236 GCF_964237555.1 Oryctolagus cuniculus
CCCTGGGGGAGCCAGGAAGAGGCCAGAATGACTCCCTTTCAAAAATGTTCTGACTTGCAAACGGCACCATGACAAGGAAAGGGTCCCAGGCCCTGTGTCTGCCTTTGTGAAACACAGGGCTTGAAATGAGGCGGCCTGCTGGGGGACCTTTCCGCAGGGTCCCGCGGCCGCCGTGTTCTGTTCCCCAGCAGGAGTCGCCTCCCCTCTGCTGTCTCCCTGCAGCACCCCCCACCCCGGGTCCTCATGGTGTGGCTGCCTGCACACCCTGGCTGGGAGTGGGAAGACCAGGCTCCAGACTCCAGAGGTGGCCCTGGGCACTGGGGATGCCGGCAGAATAGGACTGACCGCAGATTGCCCACGCGCCTCTCCCGTGTGCCCCTGCAGGACGGGACTCTGGAGCTGATCTTTGCGGCCTACGCCACCACAGCCAGCGCCAGCACCTCGCTCATCATGCAGCTGCTGAAGCACCCAGCCGTGCTGGAGAAGCTGCGGGAGGAGCTGCGGGCCCAGGGCATCCTGCACAGTGGCGGCTGCCCCTGCGAGGGCACCCTGCGCCTGGACACGCTGAGCGGCCTGCGCTACCTGGACTGCGTCATCAAGGAGGTCATGCGCCTGTTCACTCCCATCTCCGGCGGCTACCGCACTGTGCTGCAGACCTTCGAGCTCGACGTGAGGCCGGGCCCTGGGGAGCTGGGGGCTGGGGGGCGCTCCCGGGGGTGGGGGGGCAATGCCTCCCCCTCAGGTACCGCAGTCTGATGGGGGCAGGGGAGGGCAGTGCTTGTTTCCAGGGGCCTGTCAGTCTGATGGGACAGTCACGGCTCCAAACACAGAATCAGGCGGAGCCTACGCAGGTATCACATGTGAAGTTGCATGTGGACATGAGAAGTGCATGCCACACGGGGAGGCTGGGGAGGCCTCTGAGGGGCTGTGTGTCTGAAGACAGACGCAGGTCTTGTGCATGCAGAGGTGGGGTCGGCTGGCCTCCTCTGCTCTCACCACCCCCCTCCCGGCCCCCGTCTCACCCCAGGGTTTCCAGATTCCCAAAGGCTGGAGCGTCATGTACAGCATCCGCGATACCCATGACACAGCGCCCGTGTTCAAAGACGTCACCGTGTTCGACCCTGACCGCTTCAGCCAGGCCCGGAGCGAAGACAAGGACGGCCGCTTCCACTACCTGCCGTTCGGCGGCGGCGTCCGGACCTGCCTGGGCAAGCACCTGGCCAAGCTGTTCCTGAAGGTGCTGGCCGTGGAGCTGGCCAGCACCAGCCGCTTTGAGCTGGCCACCCGGACCTTCCCCCGCATCACCCTGGTGCCCGTCCTGCACCCTGTGGACGGCCTCAGCGTCAAGTTCTTTGGCCTGGACTCCAACCAGAACAAGATCCTGCCCGAGACGGAGGCCATGCTGAGTGCCACCGTCTAGCTGCGCCCCTGCCCAGCACTGGGGCTGGGGTGAGGGGAGGTCAAAACCTGTGTGGGGGAGGGGCTCCGCTTCTCTCCAGTGTCTCCCCACTTCCCACCGGCTTAGCTCCTGAGAGGGCCGGCCAGGCCAGCTCCCTGCATGCCTGTGACAGTGTTCCATGTGTCGGCTCATGCTGCAGTCTGTGCTTGTGACCTTCTGAACCGGCCCCTTCCCTCCCGTTCTCTTCTAGCTGGAAGGCGGGGAAGGGTCTGGGGCACCCCATCCTGCCTCAACGGCCAGCACCCAGGGTTAGCGAAGGCGTCCGCCCCTCCTGGAGAGGCCCCCCTGCCAGCATGGACATTTGCCGTTACCTGTTGCTGCTACTCTTTCCTCCGCTGACCCTGGGCACGGGAGCCCTGGGCCCTGCCCCCAGCATCCTCCCTGGTGGCCCTGGGCAGGTGCACTGACAGCCCCACTTCCCACAGGCAGGATCCCACTGCACAGCAGGGGCCCTTGGCTCATGGGCTGTCTTCCCTTCCTCACCCCGCCCCGGCACGGTATTTATTCACTGATAGAGCTTGGGAGTGAATATCCCCTCTGCCCCTTGACCCCTGACCCAGCTGTCCCCAGCAAGACTTACCTTATTGATGAGAAAGGGGCTTTGGTCCAGCTCCACCTGGCTCCACACCTTCTATGGGTTTAACCTCAGAGCCTGGCTGAAACCCAGCACCTCAGCCCAATGTCCCTGCTGGAGACAGGGAAGTGACCCCCGGTGTCCCCCTCCCCGCTTGTCCTGGCACCACCCCCGATCACGTGGGTTCGGAGGCGGCTAGGATTTCCTGCGTGGCACTACCCACCCCAGTGCCCCTCACCCTGCTAGTGCATACAGGGAAGGATACGGGTTCGTTCTTCCTCTGCCTTCCCTTCCTTAACCACCCCCCTGCCCGTAGCCCGTGGCAAGGTGTCCCGCAGGTCCCACTGCCTCTGTGCCGCTGTCTGCTGTGGGGTGAGATGAAAGCCAGGGGACGTGATGGGAGGGCGTCCTCGCAGGGGAGGCGGCGGGAGCGGAGGAGGCAGGGCACGTGGGACTTGTGGGAAGCCGTGTGGGACCCAGAGCAGCAGCTCCGCCGCCGGGTGCTGGCATATGTTGGCTCCCTGGGGGCGGCTGGCGGGGGGTGGGGGGCTTCTGTGAGTTTCGAAGCAACTTTGCCCGTTTTTTGGGTTTTCCTTGGCTTTGCGTGTTTACTGGGTTTTGGTGTGATAAAAGCAATGAGTCTTGATAAGAAAGTGCAAAGGGAGGAGAATGAGCCCCTGACAGTGGCTGGGGGCGGCTCTGGGGCCCCGCCCCGTGTCCGGTGGGTGGAGCCACTGCCGGGCACCCCCCACACCTGCGCCCCGCGGGAGACTGGGCAGGCATGGGGGCCACCCCACACATGGCCCCGTCACCCTCCATTCGCCCATGTTTCATTTGTTTCCTGTTCTTTGACCACTGCAGAAACTGCAGAACAGACATTGTTGCAAAAGCAGTTCCAAATTTTCAAAAACCATCAGTTCCCTCAATCTTACCCCATTTCTGAAAATCGAACAGGCCAAACCGTGTAAAGATTCACCAACACTTGCAAAATAGCTGCATGGGGCACCAGAAGCTGCCACCCAAGAGAAAGCCCAGCTTCTGGAAGGTTCATTCCACTTGCCCCAGACAAATCGTTGAAGCGAAAGTTCTAACCGGAGGCCCACCGGGTCTGGCCCTGGTGAGGTCAGGGGGCTCAGGGAGGCCCCTGTGGCCCTCAAGGGGCAGCCAGGCTGGAAGAGGGCCGAGAAGGCAAAGCTGGGGGGATCCACGTGAGGGAGGAAGGGAGGATGGTTTGCCCGGCTGGCCCTCAAAGGCAGCAAGGAGAGGACCCGCCAAAGCTCTGGTGTGGCCGCGGCTGGCAGGTGGAGTCCTGGATGCGACTCCTCCTTCTGGCCCTGGGGCTCTGTGGTGGGGTGTTCGTGTCCGTGTGTCTCTGCGTGTGTGTTCTATAGACGTAGCATTAGATGGGTGATGTTTTCTCACTTACCATTCCTAACTATTGTAACTTGACGTTAAAAAGACAAAACCCCACACAACTCTTCCTGCCATGGGCTTGCAGATTAAAAAGCACTTTCGATGTCGGGCGCTGGTGTTTGTGTCCTGGCCACCACTCCCCCCCACCCCCCGCCCCTGCCCAGATCGCTATAATGTTATTTTATACACAAAACTTTTTTTTCATAAATGTTATAATTTTGTGTCTGTCTTTATAAACTATTATAAGTACTATTTTTGTTATAATTCAAAATAGATATTTAGTATAAAGTTTTTTGCTGTTAAATATTTGTTATTTAGTAAAATATGAATTTTTTCTCTATTGTAAACGTGGTTCAAAATATTAATATGTTTTTATCACAGTTGTTTTAATATTGAAAAAGCACTTGTGTGTTTTGTTTTGATATGAGACTGGTGCCGTGTGAGTGTTTTGCTGTCATGTGGTTTTAGTCTGCATATAATATTCCATGTTGCATATTAAAAAAATGAATGTTGTGCATTTCGTGATTTTGGAAATACTCAGTGTGGCTCTTTTATAGGCTTCCATAATAAACCGTGGGGACTCAGCCTCGTCTCGTCTGCCTCTCTGGTCTCTGCCTTTCCACCCAGCTGAAGGGGCCCACCAGCCCGTCAGGGAGTCCTTCCCTACAGCGCCTGTCTGGGAGGCCAGCCCAGCGGTGTGAAAGCACAGAGATGGCCATGGCAGAGTCCTGGCTGGCCGGGCGGCTCCCCCTGGCCTGGCGGTGCCTGGCTGTGTGCACAGCCCACAGCCACGGGGCGCAGGATTTAGCTTACCTGACTTCCGGCCTCATGAAGGCCCCATGCCAGCACTTCTCAAAACCTGACTCATGCCTATAGCCGGACCAGATCCAATTGATTCCGTGATCTAATAGGTTTGGGAAATGGTTAGACAGGTTCAGGCAGGTTCCTCTCAGAGCCTTGAGCCCCAGGATCTGCAGCCCGGGGCACAGGCAGTATAGGGGGCGCAGGCCCCAGCATTCTCCAAGGCTGATGCCTTGTCCTCCACCGCCAACAGTTGCACCGTGTGCACAACCTGCCTGTCACAGGGCCCAGGTGGGGGCCGGCGAGGAGCGCAACTGGTGTCCACAACTGCCCTGCCACCGAGGCCTGCAGGAGTGAGTGCGTGGTTGGGGGGCAGGCAACAAGAGGCAGAGCCTTGGCCCTCACACTGCACGCTAGGAACCCAGGCTACAGTGGCACAGTGTCAGTGGGCTGGTCCCTGCCCTGCGGCCTGGCGAGGAAACACCCATCCCCCCAGCTAGCCTTTTCTGTTGTAAGTGCAGCGTTTCTTTCCAATACAGTCAGGCCCAGCCCGGCCTCCGAGCACCCTGGCCCAGGCACCCAACCTGGACGCAGGGCCTGGCCCTACGGGGGTCATGGATCCAGGCCACCAGACATCTGACGATGCCTCCAGGCCTGTGCCACCTGCTCATCTGCTTTGTGCCTCTTTATGCTTCCCCTGACCCCAGAACTCTTGAGCCTTAACCTTGACCCTTCACCCTTCCCAGGGTCAGGGCAGCGCAGGGGAGATTGCCCTAAAATAAAGCAGGGTCTCAGAATGGCAGGATTTCCCCAAGGCCACACGGAAGCCTATGGCAGTACCGGTGACCTGCCCCACCCCACACTTGTCCCTCTGTGTGGCTCCCTCCCTCACAGGGGCCTCAGCTCCCACTGGCAAACAGGTCAGGCAGGGTAGTAGCTTTTCAGAGTATGAATTCTACCTCTCCAGGTGGCAGCACGGTTGAAGGAAGTGTGGTCCCAGGCTGCCCTGAGCTGACCACCCAGTCCTGGAGCCAGTGGGCAGGCCCAAAGGGGCACAGAGCTGGCCCCGACGTCACCAGTCTGGCCCTGTGTCTCCCCCACAGGTCCGGCCAGTTGGTGACGTCTGACTGCCTGGCTGCTCCTGGGATCCCCTGCTCTGGAAGGCGAACACAGGCCACCGTGACGAGCAAAAACACGGCCACTGTTTGTCCAGGGCCTGGGGCGCCAGCTTGGAGGGAACTCGGAGACCGCACATTCTACCACCTCCCAGCACTTTTCCAAAACAGCCTGGCCTTGGCTAGGCCTGGCTGCCTAGGGTGGCAGGAGACTGGGAGCCAGGGACAGGGCAGGCGCAAACAGGGCCTTGGGGCCCTCAGGGTGAGGTGACCTGGGGAGAACAGACCAGCGCTCCGACAACTCGGCTCTGTTTGAAGTGCCTTGGAAGGGAGAGAGGGGGAAGCTGGAGCGAGGAGGCGAAAAGAAGAGAGGGGGAAGGAGAGAGCGAGGAGATAGAACAAGAATGTGTGTGTGGCCTCCCAGGGCACCCCCATTCCAGCCCCTTCTGCCTCTCAAGAGGTCCCTGTGCCTTGCTGCCAAGCCCTGGTTCTGTCTGACTCTGGCCCCTGCCCGTTCATCCTCTATCCCACACAGCGCGGCACACGGCACACGGCAGCCCAGAAAGACTGCCGGGAGTGGGCTGCCTTGCGGCTGTTTGAGGAAAAGTGGGCATTCCTTGGTTGGCAGCAGCTGTGTGGCCAGGCCTCCAGCCCACCTGTGGGCATCGAGCCTCTGGGAGGGACTATGGGTGACTTGGGAGGCAGCTTTGCCCGAGCAGTGTACACACTTTCAGCTGTGTCCCCTCCGTCCTGGCTGCTCTGCACCCACCTGGCAGGTGCACAGGTGACATTTTGATTTGTCCTTCCTCCTTGCAGCTCTCCCACTTGGGCCCAGATTCCTTTGGAGTCATTGCTATGTAGAACACCTGCCAAGTTATGGAAAACACCTGCCCCCTAGAGCAAGCCTCCAAGGCCTCACTCTGGGCAGATGCCCTGTAACAACTCCCTGCAAGGACTCTGATGGGCCCAATTTGAGTCACATGCCCTCCTGTGGCCAGGATGGCTTCCTCTGATTGGTTGACTGGAGCAAGAGGTGGTGTGTGACTGACAACCCAAGGTAGAGACGAGAAGGCAGCGTAGGCCAGGAGGGTGGAACTGAAAGTTACTCCGCAGCACAGCTAGGGTGGGAAGGTCTGAGCCAGCAGTGCAGGAGGGAGGGTGGGCAACAAATGACCTTTCAGGAGTGGAGAAGCCCGGATGGATGCCCCTGCCCCTTCATGTGAGTTGTTGTATCACGATGCAATCAACTCCCTTCTCCGGCAAAACAAAGCCTGCCATGCTCCCAAGGGCTCTGTGTGACTGTGACTGTGTGTGTGTGTGTGTACTTTTTATTTTGAAATAATTAGAGATTTGCAGGAAGTTGCAAAGATAGGACAAGAGAAGTCTCAGGGCCAGTGCTGTGGTGTAATGGGTAAAGTTCCCGCCTGTGAAGCCAGCATCCTATAAGTCCCCTGTTCAAGTTCCGGCTGCTCCACTTCCAAGCCAGCTCCCTCCTAATGGCCTGGGGAAAAACACAGAAGATGGCCCAAGTTCTTGGGTCCCAATCACCCACCTGGGAGACCTGTATGAAGCCCCTGGCTCCTGGGAGTGAAGCAGCGGGTGGAAGATCTCACTCTTTTTTGTAACTCTGAATTTCAATTAAATAAACAGTTTAAAAAAGAGAGAGAAATCCCTTCAGCTAATTTCCCCCATGACTTCTTATATAGCATACAATATCCAAACCAAGAAAGCGACATGATATGATGCATATGTATAGCTTGATGCCATCTTTTCACACCTGTAGATGAATGGAATCACCATAAATGAGAGGCAGAACTCTCAGGGAGCTCCCTCCTGCCACCCCTTTGTAGACACAGCCCTCTCCTCCCCCACCCTCCACTTTCCCTGGCCCTTGGCGTTCACTTGCCTGATCATCATATATATAACTTTGTGCTTTCGGGAAGGCCATATCAATGGAATCAGACAGTATGTAATGACTTGAGATTGACTTTTTCCGTGTAGCACTGCCCCTAAATCCACCTGAGTTTCTGCACATATTGATAGTTCTCTGTGCTGCTCAGCGGGATTCCGTGGTACACATTTACCACAGTTCCTGTAACCATTTACTCACTGAAGGGCACCCGCAGCACTTCCAGGTTGGGGCTATTACAAATGATGCTGATGTGTTCAGGTTTTGGGGTGTGAGGCTTTTTTTTTTAAGGTTTATTTATTTATTTGAAAGCCAGAGGCTAGCGCCGCGGCTCTAGGCTAATCCTCCGCCTTGCAGCGCCGGCACACCGGGTTCTAGTCCCGGTCGGGGCGCCGGATTCTGTCCCAGTTGCCCCTCTTCCAGGCCAGCTCTCTGCTGTGGCCCGGGAGTGCAGTGGAGGATGGCCCAAGTCCTTGGGCCCTGCACCCCATGGGAGACCAGGATAAGTACCTGGCTCCTGCCATCGGATCAGCGCGGTGCCCCGGCCACGGTGGCCATTGGAGGGTGAACCAACAGCAAAGGAAGACCTTTCTCTCTGTCTCTCTCTCTAACTGTCCACTCTGCCTGTCAAAAAAAAAAAAAAAAAAAAAAAAAAAGAAAAAGAAAGAAAGAGTTACACAGAGAGAGAGGAGAGGGAGGGGGAGAGAGAGAGAGAGAGAGAGAGAGAGAGAGGTCTTCCGTCCTCTGGTTCACTCCCCAATTGGCTGCAAGGGCTAGAGCTGCGCCGATCCGAAGTCAGGAGCCAGGAGCTTCTCCTGGGTCTCCCACATGGGTGTAGGGGCCCAAGCACTTGGGCCATCTTCTGCTGCTTTCCCAGGCCTTAGCAGAGAGCTGGATTGGAAGTGGAGCAGCCGGGTCTCGAACCGACACCCATATGGGAAGCCGGCACTGCAGTTGCAGTTTCACCTGCTACACCACAGCACTGGCCCCAGGGTATAGGTTTTTATTTCATTGAGGTACATGTCTAAGAGTGCAATATGGTAACCGCATGTTTCGTTTTATAAGAAACTATCAAAATGTTTTCCAGAGTGGCCGTTTCCATCCCCCCAGCACTGTGTGAGAGACTCAGTTACTCTGTAACCTACCAGCATTTGGTGTTGCCACCATTTTTAATTTTAGCTCTTCTGAAAGGTTCAGTGTGGTACCTCATTCTGGTTCTCTAATGGCTAGTGACATTGAACATCTTACATGTTATCTGTAAATCTTAAATGGTAAGGGCATTTCGACTCATTTCCTAATTGAACTGGTTCTTTTTATTGCTGAACTCTGAAAGTTCTCTCCTTATTCTAGAAACTAGCCCACTGTTGGATTGTGGCTTCCAAATTTCATGGAGCCAAAGTTTTTAATTTTGATGAGGTCAAAGTAATCATTTTATGCTTTTGATATCAAGTGTAGAAACTATGCCTAGCTCTAGATCCCAAAGATATTTTCATACTCTTTCCTAGATGTGTAATAATTTTATATTTTACAAATAAGTCTGTGACATACCTAGGGTCTATGCCTTTTCCTCATATTTTAGAATAAGCTTGCATATGTTGAAAATAAATTTACTTGGATTTTTATAGCAATTGTATTAAACTTTTCCGTAAACTGGTAGGTGATTGACACTTTCACTATTTTAAGTCTTCCAATCCATGGATATGGTATTTCTCCAGTTATTTAGATATTCATTGATTTCCCTCATTAGCATTTTACAAATTTCCAACATTCAATCTTGTATATTCTGTTAAATGTATAACTGAATATTTCACACTCTATGGGTGACTGTAAATGGTGTGTGTGTGTGTGTGTGTGTGTGTGTTTAATCAATAGACATTGACTGGGGTGGAGTTTGGCCTAGCAGTTAAGAAGTGACTTGGAATGCCTGCTTCCCATACTGGAGTGCCTGGGTTTGGCCCCACTTCTGCTCCCAATTCCAGCTTCCTGCTAATGCGCGTTGTGGGAGAGAGCAGATGATGGCTCAACTACTTGGGTTGTCTACCACCCATGTGGAAAACCCAGATTTTGGGTTCTTAGCCCAGTCCCAGCTGTTGCAGGCTTTTGGAGCATGAATCAGTGCATGGCAGATCTCTGTCTGTATCTCTCTCTCTCTCTGCTTTTCAAATAAATAAATAAATAATAGATTTCACTTTATTAACAGTTTATTTATCTATTAAAAGGCAGAGAAGCAGAAAGAGAGAGAGAGAGAGAATCCATCTGCTGGTTCACTCCCCACATGGCCACAATGGCTAGGGCTGAGCCAATCTGAAGGCAGGAACCAGGAGGAACTTCTTCTGGGTCTCCCATGTGGGTGAAGGGGCCCAAGCACTTGGACCATCTGCTGCTGCTTTCCCAGGAGCATAGCATGGAGCTGGATGGGAACTGGAGCAGCCGGGTCTTGAACTGGCACACATATAGGATGCCAGCATTTTAGGCGGAGGGTTAACCTGCTATGCCACAGCACCAGCCTCATCATTTTAATGAACTTTAATGACCTTAAAGTCAATTGATCAGGAATCTCGGGTGCATACGTGGAGTGTGTGACCTTTGCTGGACGACAGCCTAACCGCTGGAGTGCTCTGACATCATGTTCACAGGTCCCACCCACACCCAAGGGGAGGGCCAGGAGTCTCTTGGACCAGCTTAGAATTCTCTGTTCTTCCACATAGTGATGCTGAGGAATGAACTGCAGCTCTACAAACAGACTGCATTAGTAATCTCATTGTAAACGTTCAATCCAAAGAAGCCAGACAAAATTTGAAATTATACACATACATATAAATATGAAATATATATTGTTAGGGATGCACACATAGGAAAACACCTTGTTTTCCATGGGGGTCCTCATGGGGAGGGGGTTGTCTTCTTGATCCTGATGATATCAGATGGTGGCTACACTAGTGTTTGTCCCATTAACACAATGGGGCAGGCGTTCGGCACAGTGGCTCAGGTGCTCATGAGGATTCCCACGTTACATCTCGGAGTGCCTGGGTTCAATACCCAGCTCCAGTTCCTGACTCCAGCTTCCTGCCAATGCACACCGATTGCAGCAGAAATGATGGATCAAGTAATTGGGTCCCTGCCACTCACGTGGAAGACCCGGACTGGGTTCCCAGCTTCCAGCTCCTTCAAACTTTTGGGGAATGAACCAGTGCATAGGAGACTTCTGTCTATCTCTGCCTCTCAAATAAATAAATTGAAAAAAAATTTTAAAAAAGTGATTAGAGAACAGACTTGAAGATCCTTGAGCAGACCAAACCAGGCAGGCCTCATTAGTGACCTAAACTTTGCTGGATCTGCAAACATAACTGAAACCTAACTTGAGCTATTTCTTGTAGATGTCTGTAGTAAAGAAAAATGAAACTTAAGTTCAACTCATCAGGTATAGCCAACAAATTTATAATGATATGACTCGGGACTTTCCAGTGGGATAAACCAAAAAGGCAAGTGCATTTGTAACCAATCAACTACTTTGCTTTGCTCCTGTGTCCTCTCTCTCTCTCTCTCTCTCTCGGAAGTCGGAGTTACAGAGAGACAGAGAGAGAGAGAGAGAGAGAGAGAGAGGTCTTCCATCCACTGGTTGGTTCACTTCCCAAATGGCTGCAAAAGCTGGAGCTGGGACAATCTGAAGCCAGGAGCCAGGAGCCGGGAGCTGCTTCTTGGTCTCCCAAGCAGGTGCTGGGGCCCAAGGACTTGGGCCATCTTCTACTGCTTTCCCAGGCCACAGCAGAGAGCTGGATCAGAAGTGGAGCAGCTTAGGCCGGCGCCGCAGCTCAATAGGCTAATCCTCTGCCTAGCAGCGCCGGCACACTGGGTTCTAGTCCCGGTCGGGGCGCCGGATTCTGTCCCGGTTGCTCCTGTTCCAGGCCAGCTCTCTGCTATGGCCCGGGAGTGCAATGGAGGATGGCCCAAGTCCTTGGGCCCTGCATCCCATGGGAGACCAGGAGAAGCACCTGGCTCCTGCCTTTGGACCAGTGCGGTGCGCTGGCCACAGCCAATCTGAAGGCAGGAACCAGGAGGAACTTCTTCTGGGTCTCCCATGTGGGTGAAGGGGCCCAAGCACTTGGACCATCTGCTGCTGCTTTCCCAGGAGCATAGCATGGAGCTGGATGGGAACTGGAGCAGCCGGGTCTTGAACTGGCACACATATAGGATGCCAGCATTTTAGGCGGAGGGTTAACCTGCTATGCCACAGCACCAGCCTCATCATTTTAATGAACTTTAATGACCTTAAAGTCAATTGATCAGGAATCTCGGGTGCATATGTGGAGTGTGTGACCTTTGCTGGACGACAGCCTAACCGCTGGAGTGCGCTGGCCACAGCGCACCGGCTGCGGCGGCCATTGGAGGGTGAACCAACGACAAAAAGGAAGACCTTTCTCTCTCTCTCTCACTGTCCACTCTGCCTGTCAAAAAAAAAAAAAAAAAAAAAAGAGCAGCCGAGTCTGCAGCTGGTGCTGCAGGTGACGGTTTTACCCACTATTCCACAGAGCTGGCCCCTATCTGTTCTGTAAAAGCCTCCCCTTGCATTCCCTCAGTGGAACTCTTGAATCAATTCTGTTTTGTTGCTGCCCAACTCATGAGTCATTATTGGCTGAAACAAGGTTATCAAAAATTTGTTGTGTCTCAATTCACCTTTAAAACATCTCTGTCAATGTTTCCCGGCTACACGCTTATCTTTTTGTGTACATTTCTGCAGATCTGTTGTATTTCACAGCCACTCAGCATACAAATGACAAAAAAACAAGGGATTTGTGCTAGGCACGACATGCAAGGGAAGTGACCAGAATGGCATGATGATGTCCCTCTGGGGCCATCTGCACTGCCTGGAGGTGCCTGTGCAGGATGTGCTAGGGTGGCAGGATGCCTGGGAGGAGCCCCCAGTCTGCAAGAGTTGGAGAAGGGGAGCAGCACACACTCCAGAGATCCCCTGCTCTGCCAGGAGAGCTGCTGGGATCTGAGCCCTTGTTAGCAGCAAGACCAAAGCCTCGCTGGCGCCGCGGCTCAATAGACTAATCCTCTGCCTGCGGCGCTGGCACCCCGGGTTCTAGTTCCGGTCAGGGCACCGGATTCTGTCCCGGTTGCTCCTCTTCCAGGCCAGCTCTCTGCTGTGGCCTGGGAGGCAGAGGCAGATGGCCCAAGAGACCAGGAGAAGCACCTGGCTCCTGGCTTCGGATCAGCGTGATGCACCGGTCCCAGCAGCCATTGAGGAGTGAACCAATGGAAAAGGAAGACCTTTCTCTCTGTCTCTCCTCTCTCTCACTGTCCACTCTGCCTGTCAAAGCCTCATGGGAACTCTCATTCTCCCGAATGAACCAGGCAGCACCCAGCCTAGATGGGCAAAGAGTGGAGCAGAAACATTGCTTTGTGACAGACCTAGGGTGACCACGAATGCTGGTCTTAAGCTCAGCTCTCGGCCCTGAGTCCAACCCCAGACTGCATTTGTAGAACAAGTTGTTTGCCTTTTTAATTTGAAAAGAAAAGTGATAGAGAGGGAGAGATCTTCTATCCAAGGCCTCACTCTTCAAATGCCCTCAACAGCCAGAGTTGGGCAGGCTGAAGCCAGAAGCTAGAAACTCCATCTGGGTCTCCCGAGTGGGTGGCAGGGGCCCAAGCACTTGAGCCACCCTCTGCTATTTCCCAGGGTGTGCGTTAGCAGGTAGCTGGGTGGGATGCAGAGGGAAGACTTGACCCCAGGCACTCCAATGCGGGCTTTGGGCGTCCCCTGCTGCATGCCTGCGTCCACGAACAGGCATTTATAGCCCGGAGTCTGCAGTGTCTTCAGGGACCCTTTACTACACCCCAGGGCTGTGTCTGTAGTTTTTGCGCTCCTGCCTTCTTGGAGGAAAGCATTCATGGCCTCCACAGCCTCTCAAAGGGACCCGGAGTCGTGCAGAAGTCAACCATCAGTGCTCTGCATTCACACCAACGACTACATTACTAGCAGATGCTTTTCATTTCTCCTCTAAGTCCCAGGCCCGAGTCTCCGTTTCTGCAGATGGGGAAGCTGAGACTGAGTGCTAGGGAACTGCCTGAGGTCCACAGCCAGAAAGCTGGACTCCCCCGTCAGAGCTGTCCCATGGGGTTCTCTCCCGGGCTGGGGAGGAGCTGGCATTTGGCTAGTGCAGGCCTGCAGCAGGGCCTGGGTGCAGGCCGGGGAGGGATGGCCCTGTAGGCCGGGGAGGGATGGCTGCCCCGTGGGCCTGGGGCGCCAGGGCGGCAGCTCCAGGCTGGGACGTGGCTTCCTCACTTCCCTCCTGCAGGGCGGGCAGAGAAAGCGCTCAGCAGAGGACAAGCAGGACCTCTCCAGGCTCTGCAACCGGCAGCCCCTTCCCTCGGCCCTCAGGTGGCCCTAGGCTGGGCGTGAGCCCCAGGGGGCTCCTTGGCAGTGCCAGGCTGGGACCTGTTCCCGGGAGGCTGGGTGGAGTGAGCTGAGCACGGAGGACAGTCAGGGCATGTGTGGGCTCAAACCCGAGAAAAGAGTGCAAGGTGTGTCCCGAGGGGCACAGCCCGCAGCCCTGGCCAGGGTGGAGGAAGCTGATGAGGCACAGGTGCTTAAGAAAACAACCTGGGGGTCAAGGCTGGCCCCAGCCCAAGCCCACAGTGAGCGGCACTTGGAGAGACCTGGGGCGGGGGTGCGGCTCACAGGGCGGTGCGGGAGGGCCCAAGGCCAGGAAGTGATCTCTCCTCAGCATCAGCCCCACCCTCCCCGGAAGCCCTCTTCCTCTGAGGGGCAGGGCGGGGCCTGCGCTGCAGTGGGGTGGGGTGGGGTAGGGGGCTGCGGGCTCTCCTCCCACACTCTGCTCTCACACCCAGACCTGCCGTCTCCTTAGCATGAAAGTCGGTGAGTTACTTCTCGCGTGACAGCCTGTGGACCCTTTGTCCCCACTAGGGATGCCCGCATCCCACATCAGGTTTAAGTCCTAGCTGCTCCCTTTCCAACCCTGCTTCTGCTGGGAGGCCTCAGATGACGGCGCAAGGCCGGAAGTCCCTCCCACTCATGTGGGAACCCTGCTGAAGCTCCTGGCTCCTGGCTTCCGTGTGGCCCAGCCCGGGCCGGTGCAGCCATTTGGGGAGTGAACCAACAGATGGAAGACCTCTCTCTCCCCTTTCCTCCTTGCAAATAAAATTAAAATAAACGAATAAATAGAAATAAAATGCCTCCCGAGGCAGGCTGGAAGGATATGCGCCGATCCACCAACCTTGTGGCTCGGAGGAAGCCGCAGACCCCAGCCGCGTGCTGAGCACATCCCAGGTGTGCGTTAGGCTTGGACAGGGGACAGGCAGAAGCAGCAGAGCCCCGCCGAGGTTCGGGCCCCGGGTGCAGGGCGGTGGCCTGTCCAGGACAGAGGCCCTTCCTGGGGGAGGAGCCCCCTGGGAGAGCCGCTCGGCCCTGCGGCGTGTCGTGGCAAGAGCAGCAGGGACGCTGTCAGCCACTGCTCTCCGTGAGTCAGGCCTCTGGCAGGCAGCCCCTGCGCCAGGGTACGTCTGAGTCAGCCTGCTGACTGACGGCCGGGGGACAGACAGACAGGAGGCAGTGAAAGTGCCGGGAAAGGGTAGCGCTGAGGGCGGATAGGGCTCCCCACCTGCCCAGGGCCTGACAGGCTCCCCCAGAGGCCAGCCCCGGGAGCCCACCCCGCCCAGCCTCCACCCCGCCTCCTCCTCTTCACACCTTTGCTGTCTCCCTGGACCTGCCAGGTCTGCTTGCCCTGGGCACTGGGCAGAAGGCCAGCAGGGCCTCTGTTTCGGACAAGCCAGCCCCTTACTCCCACCTCCCTCCATGGGCTCAGCCACAAACCACCCCATCCTGTACCACCATTTTGTTGCAGACCTCCCTTGAGTAGCCGGCATGGAGATGAGCAGATGGCGAGGAGCAGACAGAGCTCCCCGTGCTGGGCCCCGTCGGCCCCTGGCTGGAGTCAAACTCAGCATGGCTGCCGCAGGAAATAGAGGCCCGATGTTGTCCTGAGCTTTGTCCACAGAGTGGGCATCCAGCTGCGCGCGGGTGCCGGAGGCTGACATGTAAATCCTGCATCTCATGCCGGGGAGTGGGCACAGCACCCTCCGCCCACCCCGAGCAAGCCAGCACGCGCCGCAAACCCCTCCACCTCGAAGCTCCACAGCATCCCCAGCCCTGCTATACCGAGTGTCGACTCAGCCTGCCCGGCTCCTCTGTATCTCAACTCCTGAGTCTCCCCTCCCTCCACTGCCCTGGCTTCCAGCGGGGCCTTCCCAGCCTCTGGGACTAACAGGCTGGGAGAACTTCCGTGAGCTGGCAGGACCACAGGGCTTCCGCTCCCAAGTCCAGCCTCCCTGTGCGTGGTGTGTTTGGGCGGGGGAGTCTGGTCCTCCAGGGGGAGCCTCTCGTGTCGCTCTCTGATTCTGTGCTATCTGTGCCCTGTGCTCTCAAGGAGGTCACAGCCTCTGCACACACCTCAGTGACCTCACATTCTGTGATGGAGTAAACACTAGGGACCAGGAAGCCTGGGCTTTGTTTGCTTCAAACTTTCCACTGAACAGACGCAGCAGCCGTGTCCCAGCCTGGGATACACCAGCTGGTGTGTGAAGGCCAGAACCCTTTGCAGGACCTGGCTGTCTTGGCCCCCAGGCAAATGTCTCCCCACTGGCCCGTGCTACCCCGAGCCCTGAATCAGCAAGTAAGTCTCTGTTTCTGAAGCCAGCAGCTCAAAGGATGTCGATCAAACTCTTGGAGTTCCCAGATGCATCAGAACGGGCCCTGTGCCTTTGGAACAGTGCTCAAGGCACAGTCCCTTATGCGTCACATAGGATGCTTGTAGCTGCGAGGGACAAAATCCCCACTCAAGCCAGGGTTTGCACAGGAAGGAGCTGCTGCTTCAAGTTCAAGGTGCTCCAGGGAGGAGCTGACCTCAGGTGTCTGGCACTTCCTTTGCAAGTCCCTCCAGTGAGTTTTTTCTTCCTTGCATATCAAAGAGTACTTAAAAAGTAAGTGCAGGGGCTGAAGGACAATAAAGCAAACGCTGCGGAACCACAAACTGGGATGAGAAATGCACTCGCCAGGCCTTGCACCAATCCCAGAGAAACTCACTCAACTGGGTCCCCTTCCTTCCTGTCCTCCTCAATGTCATTCTCTTCCCCACGTGGGTGCGAATGCAGCTGCGCTTCACATTGTTGCCAGCTCACCACCTAGAGCGCTCTCCCCTCCCCCACATCAGGAATCTGGAGGCTCTCCATGTTGCTGTGTGGAGTTGTGGTTCATTTTTTCACTACTGTGTAACAGTCCATTATGCATAATAAACACACTGCGACTTATCTATCCATTGTACAGTAGATGAACTTGATGGGTTCCAGTTGCTTTCTGCCATGAACAGAGCTGCTGTAAACATTGTTGTCTTTCAGAGAACTCCGAGAGTTTCTTTAGAAGGCAGCTGTGGGGTGTGTGAGTGTGTGTGCCCGACTCTACCAGATGGTGCCAAACCACTTTGCAAAATTTGTTGCTCCTCTGTGGGAACTGCTCCCGGTGCTTTGGTCAAGGACGTTGCCTGGAGAGTCCGTCTGATGAGGCTGAGGGGTTGCAGTGAGCAAAGGGGCGCCTGGCTCTTGCACATGCAACATGAGGAAAGGGGTGGAGCCTACAGCAGCACCGGGAGATGTGGCATATGTTCCAGGAAGACCTGTGCCCGACAGAAAGCAGTTTGACGCTGTGGCCCTGTGGTTGGCCAAGAAAGGGCAGAGGTGAGCCATTGCACCCCCTGGCTCTGATAACCGCCTGGCACAGAGAGCCCTTCCACACAGTGAGGTGACACCTGGCACCCGGTTTTCCAAGCCATACAGACCTCTGCTCACCATGAACACACAGAGGTCTGGGCAGGGAAAAAGAAGCTACAGCACGGCTGGAACTTTCTCCTCTCCCTCCCCTGGGGTGAGAGTTGTCAAGAAAGCACAGGGTCTGTGACACACCTGAGCCGGGTGAAAGTTCCCCTGTGTGAGTAATCACGGCTGACTAACAGATGACCTCAAACCTCGGCGGCTAAACAACAATGAACACCACCACCATTCACAGTTCTGCTGGCCCAGGGCCTCGGGAGAGGCTCGGGGTGAGGGTTGGGGAGCGGTGTACAGGGCTCACAACGGACCTGGGGCTGATGGGTGCAGAGGATGCCCCTCCAGGGACCCCCTTGCACAGCGGGCTGTGGCCAGGAGACTGCTTCGTCCCCAGCATCCTTCTGAGGGGCTGCTTGAACGTCCTCACGCGTGACCTGACGGTGGCTTCCCCTGGGGTGAGACGTTGAGGACCGCGAGGAGGAAGCCGCTTGCCTCTTCAGGTGCCGGCCCAACCGCACACGCCAGGCACCATTGCTTCTGCCTCGTGGCCAGGTGCCCCCACCCCCGGGCCCTGGGTCAGCCCCGTGGCAGTGCCGCACCGCCGGGCAGGGATGGCCAAGGCAGGGCTCCGGGCGTGTCCTGGCTGCGGGCGGCTGGCGACCGTGGGGAGGACTGACCCACGGAAACGTGACAGTGTGCTCCTGCGGAAAGGAGGTACCGCCTGAAATGAAAGACAAAGCAAAATGAGCTAAGCACTAGACTCTGCAGTTTTTACAAGGTTCGTGGCACTTAGGAGAAGGAACAATCAAAATTACAGAGTTCTTTCATAAGAAAACCCACGATTGTAAGATTAAACAACGTAAGCCATCAATGGCATAAAACCAGATGAATTCAGAAAACTAGATGTCAGAGGAGAAGGTGGAAGCGGCGAGCAGAAACAGGCTCAGAGAACCCCAGGGGTACAATGATGAAGAGAACAAAGAAAATGGGGAAAAGGTATTCCTCCTGTCATTCACTTATTCATTCAAAAAATTGTTGCTGACCCTATTATTTTTTGAAAGACTTATTTGTAAGGCTGGATGGAGAGAGAGAGAGAGAGAGGAGAGAGAGAGAGAATCTTCCATCCACTGGTTTATTCCCCAGATAATCACAACAGCCCTTACAGCTGGCCAAGGCAGAAGCCAGGAGCCAAGAACTCCATCCGGGTCTTCCACATGGGTACATGAATCCAAGGACTTGGGCCAGCCTCTGCTGCTTTCCCAGGTGCCTTAGCAGGGAGCTGGATGGGAGGTGGAGTAGTCAGGACTCAAGCCAGCATTCAGATATGGCATGGGGGTGTCCCACATGGTGGCTCAAGCCACCACCCCACAGCACCCATCCCTTTATTGCCACTATCATCAGCGAACCACTAATGTAGCTTTTATAAATTCATTTCAAGTTTCTACTTGAAATTTTTAGTTATTTTTTATAAACTAGTTCTGACATCAACAAAGCAATGGAAGAAAATTTCTCTGTTGTGCATAAGGGTGTGAGCCATCATATTCAAAGAGAACAATTAATATAAAGGGATTTACGTCTGTGTATTTCTTTATGAAATCTCATGGTTCAAAGATAAAAGCAAAAACACTCTCAGTACCTAGGCAGGAAAGAAATCAGTTTGTCCAGGATTTCACTTATGCATATCTGAATTTGAGAAGATAATGAAATGATGTCTATTGAGTTTTGAGGGTCAACGGGATCCTGAAGTATTCTCTACATAGCTATGATGTCATTCAAATATAGGTCAAGACGGAGACACTGGCGGATGTGTAAGGACTTAAGTAATCTTCTGGAAAACCAATGCCCTGAAAGGCCTAGCAATCAACCAAGAAGTGAGTCAAAATCAAGAACCCAGGAAGGGAAGACATGGTTCAAAAGGAACAAGCGTGAGTAATTAAGCCAGTAAAGTACAGTTAATGTCCAAAGCATTGTTTGGAACATGCTTATGAAACCAAAGGCAAACATCGTAAATAATTCTTGAAGAAAAAGGAATGAAAATCCCAAACGTATAATTATTCTGACAGTCTTTAAAAGATTTATTCCTTTATCTGAAAGGTAGAGTGACAGACAGACACACACACACACACACACACACACACACATACAGACACAGAGACAGAGACAGAGAGACAGAGAGGGAGAAATAGATTCTGTGCTCTAGTTCACTCCCCCAAACACTCCTAACAGCCAGGGCTGGGCCAGTCTAAAGCCAGGAGCCAGGAACTTCATCTGGGTCTCCCACGTGGGTGGCAAGAACCCAAGCACCTGGGCCATCACCTGTTTGTCTCCTGGGCAAACCGAAAGCTGTCTGAGAAAGCTGTATGCAGAAAGCTAGATGAGAAGTGTAAGTGGAACTCTTCCCAGGTACTCCATTATGGGATGTGGACATCTCAAATGGTGGCTCAACCAACCCTTAGTGAGACAATGCTCACCCCTAACCAAAAAGTATTTTCTAAAATATTTATTTAGTTAGTTATTTGAAAGGCAAAGTGTAGGGAGAGAGAATGAATCTTCCATCTACTGGTTCACTCCATGAATGTCCACAACATCGAGGGGCCAAGCTGAAACCTAGGAGCCAGGATCTTTCTCTGATCTCCCAAATGGTTGGCAGGGACTCAAGCACTTGGACCATTATCTGCTGCCCCCCAGGTGCATCAGCAGGAAACTGGATTGAAAGCAGACTAGCTGGGTCTTGAACCAGCACTCCGCTATGGACGTGGGTATCCCAAGCAGCGATCCAGCTTGCTGTGCCACAATGCCAGCCTCTAGTGCCCCCAACAAAAATTTAAGGCGAGAGAACAGCAAAGAAAGAAACTTAAAAGTGTCCTGGGCCGGTGCCGCGGCTCACTAGGCTAATCCTCCACCTTGCAGTGCCGGCACACCGGGTTCTAGTCCCGGTTGGGGCACCGGATTCTGTGCCGGTTGCCTCTCTTCCAGGCCAGCTCTCTGCTGTGGCCCGGGAGTGCAGTGGAGGATGGCCCAAGTGCTTGGGCCCTGCACCCCATGGGAGACCAGGAGAAGTACCTGGCTCCTGCCATCAGATCAGCGCGGTATGCCGGCTGCAGCGTGCTGGTCGCGGTGGCCATTGGAGGGTGAACCAACAGCAAAGGAAGACCTTTCTCTCTCTCTCTCTCTCTCTCTCTCTCTCACTGTCCACTCTGCCTGTCAAAAAAAAAAAAAATTAAAAAAAAAAGTGTCCTGAATTCCTTATCTTACTTTAGCGTATTTACAGATAATTGTTGAAACTGGTAGAATACTTAGTGCTTTAAATGTTGTTTTATTCAACAGGCACATGTGGCTGCTCCCTGCCTGGCACCTGCTCAGTGGGTCCTGCCTGGGAGTGATTCTGGCCCCAGGGGACACTGGCCCTGTCTGGAGACATTCTGGTTGTCACCACTTGGGAGAGGAGGAACTACTGGCCAGTGGAGGCTGTGAAGCTGCTCAGGGTGGACAATGCCCCCACACAGCACACCCATTTGCTTAGGGTGACACCTTCTTAGGATTTAAATCATTCTAAATAAGTAGTAAAACGTTAAAAACTGAAGTTTTCAGTAGTTGCCAGGGGCTGAGGGAAGGGAGCAAGGAGTAAGTGAACAGTGCCCGAGGATTTTGAAGGCAGTGAAGTCCTCTGTGAGATCCTGTGATGTGTTGTTAGACGCTGGTCAAACGCCAGGAACGCGGCACACCCACGGTGAATCCCACCTCGGCCTGCGGACCTGCGGTGTTAGGGATGGCTCAGGTGGGATCGCCGATGGCAGCAAGCGTGCGTGAGGGCAGATGGACGCTCTGTACTTTCCGCTCTCTTCTGCTGGGAGCCTAAAGCTGCTCCAGAAAGTAAAGCCTCTTAAGCAACCGGACTTTCTCCAAGGCACACGGCTAATCTGGCTCTTTGATGCTCCAGGTGTGGTGCTTGAGTGAGCAGCATCCGCATCAGCATCGCCTGGGAGCTCAGAAGGGACGCAGACTCTGAGCTCCACGCCAGACCTGCTGAACAAGTCCCTGCACGTTCACAGCATCCCAGGCGCTTTGCACACTCAGTGAAGCCGGGAGACACTGCTTCTCATGCTTGGCTGCTCACTGGCATCATCTGGAGAGATTTAAAATCTCATTGCCCAGGCTATGCCCCAGACAAAGTAAGTGAAAATCTGGGGGCTGGGATCCTGACATTAATATGTTGTTTGTATTTATTTAAGAGGGAGATGGAGAGGGGGAGAGAAAGAGGGAGAGGGAGGGGGAAAGAGAGAGAGAGAGAGAGCGCTCTCCCAACCCCTTGGTCATTCCACCCAAATGCCCACTTCCGCCAAGGGCTGGTGTGGATGCACCTGTTTCTTCCAGACTGAGCCAGGCCAAGCCAGGAGCCCAGAACTCAACCCAGGTCTCCCACGTGGGTAGTGGGTACCAGGAACTCAACTGTTTGAGCCATCACCTGCCTGCCAGGGCGAGAGTTAGAAAACTGGAGTCAGGAGCCGGGCAATCTGATGAGGGACCCAGGTGCTTTAACTGCTAGGCTCAATACCTGCTTTGCTGTTACTAATTTTGCAAAAGACATCAGGCCACTTTAGTGTGCGTTTGAGGGTGTGAGCTGCTATTTGACACCAGACGAAACCTGGTTTCCTGACTCTCGGGCCCTTGACCCAGATTGAGGGCCACCTGGCCCGGGGAAGGTCAGGTTGCCGGGTTGGAGGGAATCTGCAGTGGAAAGCTGTTTCATGGGACCTCAGTGGGAGGCGCTCAGCTTCCCACTCACCTGGCGTCCACTGAGAAGCCTGGGAAAGCTCGAGGGACAGAGCGGGCAGGTGTGCGGCTCCTGCCAGTGAAGAGGCTGGCTCTCTGGCCACCATAGCAGGGCGGAGGGAGACTGGCTGCTGCGGGTGGGGACCCATTTCTCTTGGGCCAGAGAGTGCCGTGTGGAAGGCAAACTTACCTGCAGAGCTGTTAAAAATCCTGCCCACCGGACCTCCTAAAAGGGCCAGGGGACCCCACCAGTGATGGCAGCATGAAAATGGGAGAAATTGCAGCTCCCCTTCCCAGCAAGTGCAGTCGGCGTTCCCTGTGCGGCTCCTGAAGTTTCCACAAAAATGGTGACGAGGTCACCTGCACAGGGCACAGCATGGAGCCTGCTAGCCAGTCCCTGGCAGTTGCATATGCACCTATCTCCTCACTTCTTCCTCTTCCCTGAATTAGGCCTCCAACCCTGGAGGGGTCAGGTGCCACCGGACTGAGCTGGGGGAGACAGAGAAATTCTAGGCAGTGAAAGAAAGAAAAAGATGTTTGTCCATGACCTCCTCCCCAGTTGCCCTCTTACTGAGTCAGGGTAAGCATCAGACAGGCTTGAGGACTTTAGCATCACATGCACCTGTAGACTTTACTCAGGGGGAGTGAGTTTGGGGCACAACAGTTAAGATGCAGATACTGATTTGAGTCCCTGCTCTGCTCCTGATTCCAGCTTCCTGTAATGTGTACCCTGGGAGCAGCAGGTGTTGGTTCAAGTACTTGGGTACCCACCACCCATGTGGGAGACCTGGATTGCGTTTCCAGCTCCCAACTTGACTTGGCCCAGCCCTGGCTGTTGTAGGCATCTGGGGAGTAAATCAGCAGATGGGAGATCTCCTTCTGTCTCTTTGCCTTTCAAATAAATAAAATACAAAGTGGAAGAAATGGACATCTGAAAAAATAAACAAGGGGCAGCAGTGTGGTATAACAGGCTAAAGCAAGGCCTGTGGCTCCAGTATCCCATGTGGGCACCAGTTCAAGTCCCAGCTGCTCTGCTTCCAATCCATCTCCTTGCTAATTGCCTGGGAAAGCAGCGGAAGATGGCCCAAGTGCTTGGGCCCCTGTACCCGCGTGGGAGACCTGGAAGAAGCTCCTGGCTCCTGGCTTCAGCTGGCCCAGCCTGGTTGTTGAGGCCATCTGGGGAGCAAACCAGAGGGTGGAAGATCTCTCTCTGTTTTTTTCTCTGTAATTCTGCCTTCAAATAAATAAAACAAATCTTTAAAAAAATAGAGTTGATAATTTGGAACTTCCAGTATTTTTATTGTCTGAAAGTGAGAAAAAGGAGAGCGATGTTCCCATTCTCAGCCCAAGGTGGGAACGAATGGCTGCCACTTCACCAAGCGGAAAGGAGTGGTGGGGGTGGACTTGGGAGGGATGTTTGTGTCCCTCCTAAACTCACGTGGAAACTTGCTCCCCAACATGCCAGCATGAAGAGGCGGGGCCTCCAGAGGGTGACTGAGTAGTGACTGGATTAGGGCCCTCTGCACAGGGCTGGAGGGGGCCTGTTAGGCCCTTTTCCCTTCGCCCTTCCCCCATGCGATGATGCAGCCAGCAGGTGCCAGCTGAGGAGCAGAGAGTATCTGCTGGCACCCACCTGGGTCTTGGACTTCCCAGCCCCCCTCCCTCGACAGGTGGATTTCCAGTACTTAATCACGCAGGCTAAGGGATTCTAGCGGCAGGAAGAGACTAAGATGGTGGGGAAAGAGAAGGAGCCTCCTGACCGTAGCACACGGTGCTGGTTCAGTGTGGCGGCCAGCAAAGCAAGGCCCGGGCGCCGTGTGGAAAGGGGTGGATTTCCTAAAGAGAGACAAGTCCCTGGGCCTGAGCACTGCATGGAGATTTTCTGTCTTTCTGCTAGGAGAGATGGGAGGAGGCTGGGATGAAACCAGAGAGAGAGGAAGAGTGGGCAGAAGGGATGTGGAGGGGCGTGGAGGGAAGCACAAGGGCCAGAGGCTGGCCCCAGGGAGACAGCGGGTTCTGATGGTTGGGTGTGCTGCCTTGAGAGCCGACCCCTGCACGCTGTGCGCTGGCCACATACACACGCCTTAGCTTCCAGGGCTGCTCCTGCACTTTGTCTTTCTCTAAGCAAGACTGAGCCGTGGAGCCAGCGGTAAGGAGGCTCTCCTTCGTCTGAGGCTGCACCAGCATGAAGTCCTAGCCCCCAGCTCCAACACCATAGCTTAAGAGGGAGGGGCAGGCCTGCTCTTGGCAGCGGAGCGGGGGGTGGGGTGGGGGCCTCTGGAAGGCTGGCTGGGTCCGATGACATTCCGCAGTCCGAGGCTCTTTTTCCTGTTCAATAAGCACACAACGCTGGGACCCTGAGCAGTTGCACAGTGCCCCTGCAGGGTTCTAGCACTGCATGCCACAGGACTCCCAAGGGAAACCTCCCCCGCCTCCGCCACCTCGGTCCTATCTGGAGATAGGGCAGGAGGACAGCATGCTGGGGCTTCCCCTTGTCCTCATGTGCATCTGCTGTCCAGGGAACCCCATCAGTCAGCCTCCTTTAACCTTCCTCCCCCGGTGCTGAGCGAGCTGGGCTTAAAGACACTGCTGTCCAATCCTCAGCCGGCTCAGGAGTCACTGAGGAAGCTCTGCGGGTGCAGGGTGGGGGGTGAGACATGTTCCTTTCACTCACTGTTGAGAACAGGTTCAGGAACTGCGCTTGCCCCAGGTCACAGAGCAGTTATCAATAACGTCTAACACGTTCGGATCACGTTCCCTGTCCAGAGCTCGAAAAAGCTAAAATGAAAAACCAAAGCGAAGAACAAAAACACGGAGCCACTTGGGAAATTAAAAATCACTCTTCTGCACAACTCCAGGGCTTGAGAGGGAACGCAGACATCAGTAACAGGCTGCCCGGCAAGCAAGGAGAGTAATGACAGCACGGGAAGTAAATGAGCCGACCAGTTATTCGCAAATGCCAAGAACAGAGAAAAGCAAACAGTCACCACCACCACAGCTGAAGGAAACAAGGAGACGCTAATAACGAAAACCCCAGGAATTAATGGATTAGAAAATGGGAAACATCAATGGCTAAAGAAATCCAGGCCCTGGCTTTTTCAAAAAAACCAATGAATTCGAGAAACCACTGGCAAACCTAATCAGGAAAAAGAGAAAATATGAGTGTGGAAATGAGAAATGAAAATGAGTAAATGAAAAAGATAAAGACATAGCTTTTATAACTTTATGCTAATAAACTTGAAAATCTCAATGAAGTGGAGAGTCGTCTAGGAAAATATAAATTACTAAATTTGACTGAGGAAGTGGCAGAAAACTGGAACCAACTAATGATCCCAGATAAAGCTGAAAAGATTGTTCCCCAGAAGTACTGGAGAGCGTTTCGGAGGCCAGTTCTTGCAACCATCCAGGGAACAGGTGGTCTGCGTGTTCATCAGCGAGCGCGTGCATCGAGACGGGCAGCTCCCTGCGTCATTTTGCTGAGCCTGCTGCCCAGACACTACATCCAACCAGCCAGATGGGCACGAGAGAAACTGCAGCCCAATCTCACAAATAGACTCAAAATATTAGAAAATTGAACACAGCCATATGCTTAAAATAACAACACACGGTATACAAGCAGGGCTGACTCTAGCCATGCAAATGTTGTTCAATATTAGGGAGTATCTCAATGTGATCAGTTATGTTAATAGATCAAGGCAAACAGCAACAACAGGAACATTTTATCCGTGTCAGGGAGGGTTAAGAGCTTGGGTATTGAAATCAGAGAGCTGAAATACAAACCTTGTCTTCTTTGCTTTCCATCTGTGCATCCTTGGTCAGTTTCCCTATCCTAAAATTTGGAAAATAATGTCTAAAATAGAATTAACAGAGAAACTTCAATGATTGTGAAAATGCTTCATGGGGGGCCGGTACTGTGGCATAGTGATTAAAGCCACCGCCTGCAATGCCAGCATCCCATATGGACACCGGTTTGCGTCCTGGCTCCACTTCCAATCCAACTCCTGCTAAAGTACCTGGGAAAGCAGTGGAAGATGGCCCAAGTCCTTGGGTCCCTGCAACCATGTGGGAGACCTGGAAGAAGTCCTGGTTATGCTGTTTGGCACAGCCTCTGCCGTTGTAGCCATTTGGGAAGTGAACCAGTGGATGGAAGACCTCTCTTTCTCTGTCTCTCCTTCTCTCCTTCCCTCTCCCTCTCTCTCTCTCTGTAACTCTTCCTTTTCAAATAAATAAATCTTTAAAAAAAAAAAAAAAACTTTGTGTAGAGCTGGGCGTAGAAACGAGGTTTAGTAAATCAGAGTTTTAGAAAAATTTCAAGATGTTGTCATCCATTCCCAGTGATGTTTTTGTAAATAAAAGAACTTAAGAACTTTTCTTTCACATTTCAAAGCTAATCTCTCTTAAACCAAAGCAAGATCATCATTAACTGTGAAAGCATTAGTGACATCCCAATTAAGTTCAGGAACAAGATAAGGTTATCTCTATCTCCAGCATTACTTATTAACATTCTCAAAGTTCTAGCAAAGGAATTAAAGAAGATAACATAAGGGTCATAAATATCCTCAAGGAGAAAATACTAAGGCCATCGTTTTCAGGGGCTGTGGTTTTGTACTTGGAACAACTCAAAAAAATCAACTGAAAATGTCAAATACCTAACCCATGAGCTTAGTAAGGTAGCAGGCACAAAATACAGAAACACAGCTGTAAAAGCCAAAACCTTGCGATGATAATGAGCACACTGTGAGAACACATCATGGAAATATATTGCATTTACTACCGCAGCAAAATTCATGGGAATTCAGCTAACGAGAAATCTGCAAGATTTATGCAATGAAAATAAAGAGATTTTTATAAAGGAACCCAAAATGAGACTTGGACAAAAGGAGAAGCAAGCATTCTTTTCTAGGAAGTGTCAACAGTGCAACATTTCAAAGTCCCAATCAATCCACAAATGACTAAAGTCTAATGAACATCCCAGTGAGATTATTTTTTTTCTTAAGGAAGTCCTGACAAAATCGTTGTTAAGTTTCTCAGGGAGAGCAGAAGTGTGAAGAGGAAGACACTGAGGACATGCAAGGTAGACGGCCTCGCCCTCCAAGAGGGTAAACACTGTGAAAGCTGCTGCAGGACACAGCAGCACATGGATGGCTTCTGGGACACACCGGCAGGCGGGGGCGGATCCAGACGTGGGGGAAGATTTGTTGTTGGTTATGGAGGCATGCCACAGAGACGGAAGTGACTAAATACAGGCTATGTAGGTTCCTTCCTCAAAATGCACAAGACAACAAATCTTAGATTTCAGTTGCATGTATTTTCAACTCTTTGAGAAGATTTCAAAAGTACTAGAAAGGTAAAAGATTAGCATCATTAACGCCATTATATCCATAGCAAAGGCTCAACGATTGTTAACACTTTACATTTGCTTTAGCATGGACACACACACACACACAGAGTCTGTAACACTGATAGTAAGTTCTGTTCATCCTAAATACTTCAGTGAGATTCTCAAAGGACAAGAGCATCTCTTATGGGACCACAGTACAATGACCAAATGCAAAAATGTTCACATGGCCACAATACTGTTATCTAAAGCTCAGTCTGTATTTAAATTCTGTGAAGCTTTCCAGAGTTGCTTAATAGACATTCCCCCTTCAGATCCAGGATGCAATCAAGGATCATTGACTGCATTTATTTTTCCTGTTATTTATTTATTTATTTGAAAGGGAGACAGAGGGGAAGAGAGTGATCTATCGGCTGGTTCACTCTTCAAATTCCTACAACAACACTGGGGGCTACACCAGGCTAAAGCTAGGGCTGGGAACTCAATCCACGTCTCCCATGAAGGTGGCAGGGACCCAACTACCTGAGCCACCCTGGCTGCCTCCCAGGGGTGCATTAGCAGGAAGCTGGAATTAGGAGCAAGCTGGGACCGGAACACAGGCACTCCCACAGGGCGAGTGCTGCTCTGCTGGACAGCGGCCCCAGCTGCCCTGTCTTTAGCTCCCTTTATGGAAGGCATCTGAGGGCTTTGTCTTTCCTGTCACTGGCATTTGTAAAACACACAGGTCAGTTGTTTTGAAGAATCTCTTTCAGCTGGTGTTTTCTGTATTTCTTTATAATTAGACACAGGGGCTGCATTTCGGCAAGAATTCGGGATAAGCTGCATCACTTTAAGGGCACACGACAGGGGTCTGTGCCATTCCTGGTGCTGTTACCGTCCATCACGTGGCTAAGCAGTGTTTGCCAAGTCTCTGTGCATAAAATTACTCCATTTCAGGCTTCAGTTGTGGCATGGCGGGTGAAGCTGCTGCCTGCGATGCTGGCATCTCATAGGGATGTCAGTTCGAGTTCGATCCAGCTCCCTGCTATGGCCTGGGAAAGCAGCAGCGATTGGGCCCCTGCACCCATGTGGGAGACCTGGAAGAAGCTCCTGGCTTCAGCCTGGCCCAGTCCCAGCCACTGCAGCCATCTGGGGAGTGAACTAGTGGATGCAAATCTCTGTCTCTCTCTCCTCTCTGTCTTCTCCTCTCTCTGTGTAACTCTGACTTTCAAATAAATAAATAAATAAATCTTTTTTTAAAAAAGAAATTGCTCCATTTCCTTTTATGCTTAATACAGTATCTGTGGGGGGATACTTTGAGGCTGTGTGAACATCCTGTTATCCATTTTGCCTAAATTAATCATTATTAGGAATGTGGTAAGGTGATTAGTTGGCATTTTATTTTATCTTATTTTTTAAAGATTTATTTATTTATTTATTTGCAAGTCAGAGTTACACACACACACACACACACACAGACAGAGAGAGAGAGAGAGAGAGAGAGATCCTCCATCTGCTGGTTTACTCCCCAGATGACCTCAATGGCTGGAGCTGGGCCAATCTGAAGCCAGGATCCAGGACCTTCTTCCAGGTCTCCCACATGGGTGCAGGGGCCCAAGGACTTGGGCCATCTTTTGCTGCTTTCCCAGGCCACAGCAGAGAGCTGGTTGGGAAGAGGAGCAGCTGGGACTAGAACCAGCACCCATATGGGATGCTAGCACTTAAGGCTGAGGCTTTAACCCACTGCCCCACAGCGCCGGCCCTGGCATTTTATTTTAAGGAAGAACATTCTCTTCTCCTCTCCTTTCCTCCCTCCCTCCCTGCCTTTCTCCCTCCCTCCCTGGCTTCCCTCCCTTCCTCATCAATATGGCCTCATGGATACTTAACGTTATGCAACCAACCGCATTACTGTATTGGCTTATTTTGATGCTCAAATTGTCCCAGATTTGGCCAGTGGGACCTGTGCCCTTCTGATCTGTCCCCATCATTTTTTGAAGTTGTCTCCATCATCTTTGAACACTTTTTTTTTTTTTTTTTTGACAGGCAGAGTGGACAGTGAGAGAGAGAGAGACAGAGAGAAAGGTCTTCCTTTGTCATTGGTTCACCCTCCAATGGCCGGCCGGCGCACGGCGCTGATCTGATGGCAGGAGCCAGGTACTTCTCCTGGTCTCCCATGGGGTGCAGGGCCCAAGGACTTGGGCCATCCTCCACTGCACTCCCTGGCCACAGCAGAGAGCTGGCCTGGAAGAGGGGCAACCGGGACAGAATCCGGCGCCCCGAGCAGGACTAGAACCCGGGGTGCCGGCGCCGCAAGGCGGAGGATTAGCCTAGTGAGCCGCGGCGCCGGCCCCATCTTCGAACACTTTCCCCTGGTACACGATGTTCCAGGCTTGCTTGTGCTTGCCCTGCCCCAGACTTGGAGTCGACCACTTCTGCAAGGAACTCGAATTCTTTTGACTGGGAAGTAAAGACGTGGGTGTAATCAACCATTTTAAGATGACATCATAAAAGGGTCGGGGTAAATAGTCATATATCTTTCAATGAGGAAAGACTGGCTAACAAGAGCTTCCAAGACAGAATCCATAGCTTTAGCTGTATACCAATGTAGGAGCTTCTTTAGGGAATCCTCATAGATAAAATGCTAAGGAGTCGCAGGACTCACTCCCGGGCTTTCTTCACCCTCTGCCCACACCTGCTCTCCGTGTTTTGAGGACTAGCGAACCCCTCTCTGCAGCCTGGACCTTGCCTTAGGAGCCCCCAGCAGCTCCACGTCGGGCTCCCAGGCACACCCCAGACTCCTCCTCCCCTTCCCAGCGTCCCCGGGGCTTCCCCTCAGCAGATCCGGCCTGTAAGTCGCTCAGCTCTACCGTCCTTAAATACAACCTTTTCTGTTGTTTTTGTTTTTTAAATCACATCCCAGCATTCATCCACAACCAAGTCTGTCAGCTTAGAAGAAAAATACACCCAGACTCTCCGAGCTTCCCCGCAGCCCCCCGTCAGCCCTGCGGGACCTCGCACGCGGCTCTGGTCAGCCCCTCGGTGGACTGCCTGCTTCCGCCATAATCCTCACGCGGGCGGCCAGTCCTCCATCGGGATCGGCCAGGGTGCCCGCTCCTCTTGGAGACAGGGTCTCATCCCTTAAATGACCCCACTGCGTCACACCGCTGACTAAACTCTGCTGGCACGTTAGAACCAAGTGGAAAACTTGAAGTAGAGATGCTTAGACGTGGGCCAGTTAAAAGAGAAGCCCTGGGGGTGGGCCTGGCGTTGAGAGGTAAGCCCCCCGTCCCCCCGTCCCCCCCCCCACCCCCCCCCCCCCCGCCCCGGCCCCGTGCACAAAGCAGCGTGGAGAACTCCCGACCTGTGTCTGGGCCATCGCCTCCACGTGGCTCCCATCATCTCCCTTGCTTACCATGCCCCAGCCAAGACAGCCTTTCTGCTGTCTCTCCAGCACCAGGAATGCCCCTGCCTCAGGGCCACTGCACCTGCTGTTCCCTCCTGGAAGCTCTTCCCCCGCCCTTCCTGCAAGTCTTGCCCTGAAGATCCTCGCTCCGGGAGACCCTGCCTGTTTGAAACTACAATCCCCAGTTCCCTACCCGCACTCTTGGTCCTTCTTCCCTGCTTACTTTATCCCGCAGTACCTCACTAACCTGACAGATTACCTACTTAGTTCTTTATGTATCGCCTGTCTCATGCTCCTGGAGCAAGAAGCGGCAGACTGCAACCGCGGGCCCAGCCAGCCTCAGGTCTGTTCTTGCAAGGTCAAGGAGGGGAGGCTGGAGGAGCTGCAGGCACAGTCCTCCCCTGTGCTCCCAGGGCCCACCTCCCCGTGCTCCCCCCTCCCACCCACCCCCGGCTTCCTGGGACTGTCTAGTTGCCACTTGTGTGCTTTTGGTAGGTGCCAGGCACTGGCCATAGAACCCGGCCCAGGAGTCAGCGACTCCAGAGGTCACCTCTCTCCGACCAGCTGCCCCTGCTAAGATGGCCAGGCTCTCCTGGAGTGGCAATGTGCCTTGGGTTCTGGCTCTCATGGGGCCAGAGAGTGACAGGAACCATTGCAACTGTCCCCAACTCATGCTGGCTGCGCCTTGCTGGGATCAGCGCTCTGGTTCTGAAGAATGCCTGCAAGGCACGGCTGCCGGCAGGGGCGTCCCCACCCAGGCCCTAGCTGGGGCGGACAGGAGCGTGGGTCCTTGCTTACCACGTAAGTACTTTCCCCAATTTTTTTTAAACTTTAATAAATAAATGGGAGAGAGAGAGAGATTCTATCTGCTGGTTCACTCCCCAAATGCCCAGCTGGGTCACACTGAAGGCAGGAGCCAGGAACTCCATCCATGGGTGGCTGGGGCCCAAGCACCTGGGACATCTGCTGCTGCCTTCCAGGCCGTTAGCAGGAAGTTGGAGGAGAAGCAGAGGTGGGGCGGGATCCCAGGCACTCCCATATGGGATGCAAGCACCCCAAGATGTGGCTTAATGCACTATATCACAGTCTCACCTCCCACAAATTTGCCTAATGGCTTAAAGTATTTATTTCCTGGTCCTTTTGCACAAAAGGAAAAAAAAAATTTCTGGATCCCTGCTTAAGAATATAAGCTTTATGAAGGCATTCTTATTTAATATTATTTTGTTCCCCAATATTTCTCTGTACCTAATGGAGTGCCTGGCACATATAGGTGCTCAACAATTATTTAATTGATAAATACAAAGCAAATGATGAACTAGAAAAATGCATATAACACATGTAACATAGACATTTAATATGGAAAGAGCTAGTATATATCATTATGGAAAATATGACTGTACTAAGAGAAAATCAGCTAAAGACAGGAAGATAAGATTCACAAAAGCAGAAATGCAGTGAGCAGTGAACATATGACAACTTTAATAGTATCACACAAATAGAAATCCCAACTAAATAAAGAAGGATTTCACGTATCAGATTGGTAAAACTAAAACAACGAGAACAGCTGGTTGGGGGCTGCCAGAGCTGATGCCTCCTAACTTCTGGAGAGTGTATTCCATCCTGCACGATGAGGTTGTGGGCGGCATTTTAGTTTCTTTTTCTGTGTGTGAATATTTGAATTTCCTACATTGACCACATATTACTGAAGAAATGATTCTGAGGTGCTGGTGCTGTGGTGTAGTGGATAAAGCTGCTACCTGCAGTGCCAGCACCCCATATAGGCGCCAGTTTGAGTCTCAGCTGCTCCATTTCCAATCCAGCTCTCTGCTATGGCGTGGGAAGGCAGTAGAAGATGGCCCAAGTCCTTGGGCCCCTGCACCCACGTGGGAGACCCGGAAGAAGGTCCTGGCTCCTGGCTTTGGATTGGCACAGCTCTGGCCATTGCAGCCATTTGGGGAGTGAACCACCAGATGGAAGACCTTTCTCTCTGCCTTTCTGTAACTCTGCCTTTCAAATGAATCCATAAATCTTTAGAAAAAAAAAAAAAAAGATAAAGCTTCTAGAAAAAAACTACAGGTAAAAGTCTCTGTGACCTTGGCCTACATGTAGATTTCTGAAGCAGGATGTGACAAACAAAAACAGGATGTGAGCCACAAAAAAAGAAAGTCAATAAAATAAACTTAACCAAAATTTGAAAAGCTTTTCTCTTCAAACGACATCATTAAGTAAATGAAAAAACAAGCCATGAATAGGAGGGTACATTCTTTTTGACTTTATTTTCAAATAATTATGAGACATAAAAGTATGCATATTTATGAGGTACAAAATGTGATATTACTTGTATACATTGTATAATATTCATTCAATCAGGGTGAATATATGTATCCTTCCACACATTTAAGATTTTTTTACATCCAAAAGCATCCAAAATCCCATCTTGCAGACTTTTTAAACTAGATCAATGGACAGTGCATTATCTGTAGTCACCCTGCTGTGTGGTGGAACCCCAAGCTTCTTACTCCCAGCCTGTTACCCATCAGTTAGTTCTCACCCTGCCCTCCGTGCCTCCCTGCCCAGACTCTGGTAACCAACGTGAACTGCATGTGGACCTCCTGTGAGGTCACCTATTTTTTTAGCCTGCACATACAGGAGAGATCAGTGAGAGTTGCCTTTCTGTGCTTACTTATTTCGCTTAACTTAATGACCTCCAATTCCATCCCTGTTATTGCAAATAGCAAGATATCTTTTTTTTTTTAAGACTTATTTATTTATTTGAAAGTCAGAGTTACAGAGAGAGTGAGAGATAGAGAGATCTTCCACCTACTGGTCCACTCACCAGATGATTGCAATGGTCTGGATTGGGCCAGACCAAAGCCAGGAGCCAGAAGCTTCTTCCAGGTCTCCCATGAGGGTGCAGGGGCCCAAGGACTTAGGCCATCCTCCACTGCTTTCCCAGGCCATAGCAGAGAGCTGGATCGGAAGTGGAGCAGCCGGGACTAGAATCTGCGCCCATGTGGGGTGCCGGCACTGCAGGCGGTGGCTTTCCCTGCTACGCCACAGCACCGGCCCCTCAATGTCTTTTTATCTGAAGGAAAATAAAGTATAAAAACATGTTTAATAGGAAGGATATTCAAAGAAGTGAAAAGTACAAATAAATTTCTTGCTCCTCCCCCACATCCAAGATGTGAGGAGCCCCCCCCCCCCCCCCGAGCCGCGCGGTCGCTGTTCCCCAACCAGAGAGCGCAGTAGTCTGGGTGAGAACAGGTCCCAGTGCGACGCCTTGACTGATGCCACTGCTGCCCTGGCCACTCCTCCAGGCCTCCCCACACAATTCTCAGGGAAAACGCTGGCCAGAGAGAACTTTCCTCATGCACAGATGAGCAATACATGCAAAGGAACCATCCAGAAGACGGTTTCAACAGAGGAAGGAGAAAAGATGCCTAACGGGCACCAAGCTGAAGGGCACACAGCACAGGCAGGTAACAGAGGAACGTCTCAGCAAAGCGTCCCGTCCTTCCTCTCAGAGAAACTGCTGGGCACAGGAACTCCTGAGGGGAAGAGTAGGGATTCAGAGAAGAGATAGGAAAATATGCATTCTGAAAAAGTTACCCATGAATTTCCAACTTGTTTACCCCAAAAGTTTTCTTTAAATTCTATTTTCCACGAACTTTTTGAAATTCCCTCAAGCAACAGCTTTAAGAAACAGCAGTGGGAGAATGGATAGAAGTGGAAAGTGAGCTGACAAAGTTCAAATCAAAAACATGCAAGACAATAATAAATGGGTTAAGGAAGACAAAAATCTGCCCAGAAATCACACAGACGGAAGTGATTTGTGAAAGCAAAGTAAGACGCATAGAGGTCAAACCTGACAGAAATCTTGTAAAATGAGATGGAGAAGAACAAAGAGAAAAAACAGGTAGATGTTGAAGACAGACAAGAGAAATCCAGTGTACATGCTATTTTTGTTCTAGTAGAAGACAGAATAAACTCAAGAGAAAAAAAATTAAAGAACAAAAGAAAATTCTTCCTATAAAGGAAGACCTGTATGTACAGTTTAAAAGGTGCATTATATTCTAGAAAGAACGTATCCCTGTGAAGTAATTAAGTATTATGTTAAAGACTCATGAGGGCATCCAGGCAGAAACAAGTCACTCACACGGGAGAGAGCAACACCGGCTAGCCTGAGGCGTGTCCCCTGTCACATTCGGCAGCGGCAAGCATGGAGTGCCATCTGCAACTCCTGACACAAGTGTGACCCAACGAGTTTTCACCCAGCCAAACTGTCACTCAGGTGGAAACTCTGAGTCATTCATAGATATGAAAATATGTTGGAACTGCTGCACCCATAAGAATTTCTTGAAAAACTACCTGGTGATGGAATCCAGTTAGTCAACAGGTGGATCTAAATAAAGAACTCTGAAATGGAGAAACCATCATACCAAAGGGCTGGGGATGTACCTTGAGTAAATTTACGTAGAGCACCATCATGTCTACATTAGAGATATTGTAAGGACGATGCAAAAACCCTTGTGGTTGTAAGTCACTGAGATTGGGGGCATTGCTTGTTACAGCAGCCTCAGCTAGCACAAGCTGACGGATGCACCAGCATTGGTCTAATACATGGGTCTGTTCAGAGGAAGGGCCCAGGGGCCGCTGGGAAAGAGCATGTTCTGAGGTGTGTGATCTGCTGACCATGGCAAGGCTGAGAAAGTCTACTGGAATGGGGCCTACTGCTTACATACGTCCAGGGCCACATCTCGTGAACTCAGATTTTGTTCCTTAGGAGAGACAGACAGCTACAGTGCGAGTATTACCTCAACATTTGTCTCACTAAAAATCTGTCGTGTGGTGAGAGCACATTACTATGCCCTGTGATAGCCCCTCCAGGGGCTACCTACCCAAAGGGGCGAGGAAATTGGTCACACTTGGGCCTGCTGATGCCTTTCCCAGGACTCTGGGGTGTTGGTGGCAGCACCGCCTGGGACACGCTGCGTGCAGGAGCCACGCTTCAAGGTAGAGGCAGGAACACCATGGGAATACGTGGCAATCATCAGAGGTTGTGCCGAGGCCTGTGTGAGGTGTGGGTCTGGCCCGAACCAAAGCTGTAGCAATGATGGCTTCAGTTGCCAGTGACAAGACTAAAAGCAATAGCAATAACAGGGAGCATCAATAGTCGACAGAAAGATGTGGCAATGCGGAAACCTTAGGGCAGTTCGATCTGGAGGCCCAGAGACGTCACTCAAGCCTGGATTTCTTTTCATCGCTCTGTTTTGTTTCTAAGGTGTCAGCCTCATCCTCCACCTGGATTTTTGCTTTTTGCTTGCAAGACAGCTGCCTCCAATCCCAGGTTGACAGACTAAGCAGGTGAGTGAACAAAGCCACTGAGCACCGACTGCAACCTTTGTTCATTCTACTCCGACCAATTCAGGTTGTATACTCAAACCGTGGTCACTGTGGAAGGTGATGCTGTTATAAAGTTGGCCGAGGTCCGTGGTTCTCAGCCACAGCGACAGTGCGTATGAGTGTGAATGGATAAAGGTCAGCAAGGCCGCTGAGCATCATACAGTATACAGGACAGTCCCACCCACACCGGTCCCCAAACAAGGGGGCTGAGCTCATTCACAATGGTCAGTTGATGCTGGCTGCTCCATGAGGGGTCAGGGTGAAGTGGGAAGGTGACATTGGTCCTGGATGGGAGCCCAGCAGACCATTAGGTGGCCTTGGATGTGGACATAGGTGAGACGCCCTTGGGGACACCTGGAAATACTGGGAGGGGAGACTGTAAGATGCCATATGCTTGCAGGACACAGACCAGAGAACTTGGGCCCAGTGAGGCCAACGTGGGTTATGCAGCTGCATGATTTTGCAAGATGTGAGGACTCAGGGGGTTGTCTGGGGGTGCACTCAGGCGCGGGCAGCAGCGGCAGAGATGTGCCAGCTGCAGCAAGGCCTGTCCTGGGCTTTCCTCCCAAAGTGACGAGGACCCCTGGAGAGCATTTTTAAAAGAGGAAATGACAACAGCAGATTTACACAGTCACTCCCTGTGTGAAGGATGAATTAGAGCAAGGGTGGAGAGAGGAGTGAGCAGGGGCTGGGGCTGCTAACAGGCCAGTGTCCCGGAGAGGCCGGAGGATGCTGGAGACTAAGAAGGAGGGGGAGAGGAAGAAGTGGGCCGGAGGGCTCCCTGGGGTGGCAGTCAGAGCACTGAAAACGGGCTGACCTGCGGAGGTGAGCAACAGCAGGGGCAGCGCCTCTCCCGCCATTCAGCGCTCCCTCTGGTTGGGTGGTGCAGGGAGCAACAGAGATGAGCTATGGCAGGAGCGCCTGGGGGTGGGACTCATGGGGGAAGCTGTGACTGGTCAGAGCTCTGAACTCTGGGTCTGAGGGGCTGGTGGGGCTTGGGGCTGGCGCTCAGGGGAGCCCTCCTCTAATGCATGGAATGGAGTTTGCGGGTGGAGGAGCCTGTGTAAAGGGAAACGCAGGGCACTCAGGAGGGGGGGGGCGCCAGCTGTTAGGGACAAAGCAGGGTTTGGCTCCCCACGTTCATGCAGATGGCAGTTCCCAAAGTCTCCACGAGCCATTAATGCCCATGGCTAGTGGATCCGGTAGGGATGTGATCTAGTTATGGGATAGTAGGTGTGCCCAGTGGTAGGTGGAGATGGCTCTCCTGAGTGGGTTGGTCATGCATACGGGGTTCAGCTTAACTTCTGTGTCAGCTTCCCTCTCACTAGGGGGTTGGTCCTCTGCCAGGCTCCACAATTGCAAGGCTAGTGGGGCCACCCCGTCTTTTTTTTTAATTTTTTTAAAATTTATTTGCCTATAGAGTTATAGGCAGTGAGATAGAGAGACAGAGAGAAAGGTCTTCCTTCCGTTGGTTCACCCCCTCCAAATGACCGAACTGTGCCGATCTGAAGCCAGGAGCCAGGCGCTTCCTCCTGGTCTCCCATGTGGGTGCAGGGCCCAAGCACTTGGGCCATCCTCCACTGCCTTCCCGGGCCACAGCAGAGAGCTGGCCTGGAAGAGGAGCAATTGGGACTAGAACCTGGTGCTCCTATGGGATGCCGGTGTCACAGGCAGAGGATTAACCAAGGGAGCCAATGCGCTGGCCCCGGGCCACCCCATCTTGACCTGGGAACCAACAAGCTGCAAGCAGAAAGAAACCTTTTCTTTCCCAAAAATCTCCTCTGAGGTGTCTTAGTTCAAATAAGATGAACTGGCGAACACACCAAGCTCTCAGGACAGCCTGGGGGAGACTAGCTGAAGGGGGCGGGGGGTGGGCATGGGAGTGGAAGGGGGAAGCCTGTGGAAGTCAGGAGCCCCTCGTGTCAGACGCTGCTGGGGGGCCATGGGAGGAGCCCTGAATTCAGTGCCTAGATCTGCTGGTGACCCTGGAGAACAGTTTTCCTGGACCCTTAGCAGGGAAGTCAGGTGGCAAAGCCCTGGGGAGAGCATGGGAGGGGGGAGATGGAGGCAGAAGGTTCGGAACCTTCCATGGGGAAGCTTAGCTGGGGGTGGGAAGAGAGGGCCACAGGAGCGGGGCAAGGGACAGAGCAGAACTTCAGAGAACCCTGACAGCTGCTTCTATTAAAACTAAAACCAAACCAGAAAATCCAACAGTGAGCCAGGCAGTTAGACAACAAAGGACCTCTGAATGAGAAAAAAGTTTTAATGTGAAAGTTTAAAAACCTGGGTGGGTGTTTTGTCCCAGCAGGTCAAGCCACCGATCAGGACACTCACACCCTGTCTCAGAGGGCTGGCTCCATTCCCGGCGCTGTGCTCCCAAGGCAGCTCCCTGTAATGCACCTGGGAGGCCACGGAAGATGAGGATGTGGATCCCTGCCTCCCACATGGGAGACCTGGATGCAGTTCCAGGCTCTTGGCCTGGCTGCTGTGGCCATTTGGCAGTAAGCTAGCACGCAGAAGATCTGTCTGTCTCTTCTCTGGCTCCTTCTTTCTGTCACTCTGCGCTTCAAATAAATAAATAAATCTTTAAAAAAATCCCTGACTGCTTTTAAATCAAAATTCTCCATTTGTGTTTGGCATTGCTGACATTTTCCTGTTATAAAAGCAGTACTTGAGGCTGGTGCTTGGCACAGTGGGTTAATCCTCTGCCTGTGGTGCCAGCATCCCATATGGGTGCTGGTTCTAGTCCCAGCTGCTCCTCTTCCCATCCAGCTCTCTGCTATGGCCTGGGAAAGCAGTAGAAGATGGCCCAAGTGCTTGGGCCGCTGCACCCATGTGGGAGACTCGGAAGAAGCTCCTGGCTCCTGGCTTTGGATTGGCCCAGCTCCGGCCGTTGCAGCCATTTGGGAGTGAAGCAGCAGATGGAAGACCTCTCTCTCTGCTTCCCCCTTTCATTGTCTATAACTCTACCTCTCAAATAAATAAATAAATAAATAAAATCTTAAAAAGGAGTACATGCTACCTAAAGATCCAATTTTAATAGTGGAATAAAATCATACTATTTGATATGAAACACAATTTACTAATACATTAAATAAGTAGAAATTAAACATCTTCGAATCAACTTGCCATGAATTTAACCAGGTCCTTATCAATGAGGTTATTTCTGCAGTAGTAAGACAGTTGGTCTTTCATGCTGAGGGCAAGAGTTAGCAGAGGGAAGGTGTTAAAGGACCAGGGAGAATGATGTGCCTGGTTCCAAGTTCACAGTCCGTAAGTCTCTGGCTGCCAGCCTAAGAACACCTCCACTTTCCAGCACGATTAGAGGGAAGAGATGACTAGAGCCATCAGGGAGCAAGCCCTTTCCTCTGAAAGTCTCCAGCGCCTGAGGCCTCTCTCTCACCCTTCAAGCGAACTAATTATCCAGTATCTTATCATTACCATTTTAACTTCATAGTTTCAAAACGCACAGGGGCAATGCGTTGAAAACTGGCTGCCTACGGTGGCGAGTCATTTCCTCATAGGAGGCAGAAGAGTTTGGACTTGATCTTACAAAATGAGCAAGGGATTGGCTCATCTGCCAGCCACCCTTCCCCTTGGAGCCCTTCCTCTTGGAGCAAACCAGGCTCTTCCTGCTGCCCCTGGGCCGAATTTTCCCTGCCCTTGGCTGTGTGACCCAGAACCACGTAGATGTTCCACTCCATCTCTGCCCTTTTGAACCTGATTACTCAGACAACACTCAGCCACTGCTCCAGGGTAATCAATGGCTGATATCTTGTCAGCAAACTCTGCAGAGAACGGAGGGATTGCGCAATGGCAGCCCTGCTGGATATCAGGGGAGGCTCGGGGACCCTAGGAAAAGAGGGAAGACTTGGATTAGGGCAGGTCTCAGCCCAGCTAGCTCCTCGACTGGGGGACCAAAAACACAGCTTGTGAACCTGCAGAAGGAAAGATGGTCACCACCAGGACTACAGCTGGCGCTGCTGCACAGATCTGTGAAATTGCTTCCTGGTCGTTTTCAGTGGGTCAGGAGTTAATGGGGAAGACCCCGTCTCTCTGACCTGTCTGCAGCCGAGGCCGGTGGGGGTGGGTATCCAGCCATCCAGAAGGTTGATTGAGGACTAAATCCCGACCTGGGTGGTGGGAGATGTAAGGAGCTAGGTCTGTAACTGGATAAGGCAGTGATGTACCTCTTGTTTACAGCTCCGCTGTGACCTCATGCCACATCCGGGAACAGGGTCTGGCCTTGAACTCTGTCTAACACGGTGACCGATCAGATTCCTGGACCAATATCCTGCCTGGGCCCTTTCAGGAGCTCCAGTCCATCCAAGCATTGGTCTCCCCCAGGGTGCCCCATGCTCCTGCTAGGTGCACTTGTCCACTTGGCCTGCAGGTGTGACTGCGGACATCCATGGCTGCATTTCTTTTTGCTCCCTCTTGATGGCCTTCTTCAAGGCTGACCCTGCCTGGGCAGTTACCTGCTGCCAGTCTTCTCTCTACTGGCCCAGTTATACTTCCTGCACAGCAGAAGAGCTGGCCAGGCTCCCCAGCAAGTAGCTGCACCAGAGTGGTGTCTAGTCCCAGATCCCCTGTGACCTGCCAACCTCACACCCCTGTTCTCACGACCTGGGTGAAACAAGTACACACTGTGGGACTCCAGGGGCCGTCACCCTCTCCCCCAGCTTTGGGCAGCTCCTTCCAGTGAGTGCTGGGTGTTTTGGTTCAGGACACTGCTCCTCTGGCTGCTGCGGTTGTCCCAGGAATCAGGCCCTGAGGCTCATATACCACCCTGCTTGTAGGACTTTGCCCAATGGGTACGCTCCATATTGGGTAGGGACCAGCTGGGCCCAAATGGTTCTTCTCTCTTGGGAGTTTTGGAGGTGAGATAACAGGCAGGAAAAAGGACAAACTGAGGCAGGCAAAGGGGCAGGAGGGATGCCTGCTTCTGAGTCGGGGAAGGCGCAGCTTTGCAGCCCTGCTGGGCCTTCCTGGGTGCCTGGGTGTCTGGGTTTCCATCTGGCTTCCTCTTCTTCTCTCATAGGCCTGGTTGAGCCCCTGCTGGGGCTGGATTTTCTCACTTCCCCAACTCTTGAGGTTACCCAGAGTGAGGCTTTGTTCCTACCCAACTCCCCAGGGGTGAAGGGCCACACCCAAAGGGTGTTGATGAGGAACAATGAGGTTAGAGGCAGAGGGTTTCTTCAGAATGTGTGGCCTGTTTACTGATTCTAGTTGCCAGGAGCTAAAGACATAGGATAGGCTTATCCCTGAGATGGGCAGTGATTGGGTGTCAGGTCACAGGTCAATGAGACCTCATCAGGCTGGAGAGAGGAGTGGAATTAATGCAATGACGCTCAAAATGGACACGTGGGAAATGCCCCCTCTACCCTGATGACAGCACGCCACAATGCCACAGCTCTTGACAAATATTTGATTTGTCTTAATCAAGGCAGGAAAAATAGCCCATAGGGTGAAGGAGTCGCTCCCAAGAGAAAAGGACAGGACAGGGTGGTGCATCGCCTCGCCACGGGGGTGCACTCAGCGATTTCATTGTGCACACATCGCAGGGTGCATTTACAGAAGCAGAGAGGGCGAGGCTGTCACCAGGCAGTGTCATCGTGTGGGGCCGCCACACGTGTATGTAGTCCAGTGTCGACACGACTGTACTTGAACTCTGATGAGGAGAGAACACTCTCTAGTTCAGCCTTCACCAATAGCGTGGGTAGCATGCTGTATGCTGGAGGCCCCGCAGGGCTCCTGCAGGAGTGAGTGTGGGTTCGCACAGGAAGAGCCGAGGGGCGGCTGGTGCCCGAGCATCGTCCTAACCCTGCCTTCCTTCCTAACCTTCACCAAACACTGACCTGACACCCCTGCCCCAGCACTGTGGTAGGTGTGCGGCCTAATAAGGGGATGAAGATGCCAAAACTATTTTGCAGAGAATCTTGTGTCTTGAGGAATAAGTGGAAGTTTAGTTCTGTCAAGCCTGTCAGGAGGGATGAGATTTGGGAATGACGAGAAGAGAAGCCGTGAGTGTGTCCCAGAGGGCATTCTGTGCCTTACCAAGGACCGTGGCCCACAGTCCTGTGGCCGACAGTGAGGTTTTTGAGCAAGGACCAACACCTGCGAATCTGGGACCGGATGGGTCCCTGTAGAACTGGGACGGAGGCTGGGCTGCGGAGGGAACAGGCGAGGGCAGGCAGGGCAGCTGCTGCAATAGCAGCCGCCCTGGTCCTTCCTGGCAGAAGCTACCTGCTGGGGTCAGCCTTTCCCAGCCTCCTTTGCAGCTGGGATTTTGGCCAACTGGGCTGAGGAACCTGAGGGAACCCTGCTGAGCTAGGGCTTCCGGGGGGGAAAAGTTCCCTCCGTGATGAAGAGACAACTGAGGAGGAAAATGTCTTCTTTTCAGCTGTCTTTTCCGGTGGTGGAGGTGAGGTCTCTGGGGGGGGTATATGCAGAAGGTGAGACATGCTTCCTGCACTGTGGGCTCTCAGTCCTGGCTTCTGCCTCCTCAGCTCGAGGCTTTGCTGAGCCCTGTGCCCCTGCGGCTGTCCTGGCTTGGGCAGGCAAGAACACGACTTCCCAGATGCCCTACTGCTCCAGGCTCTCAGCCACCTGCCTGCAGGCACCCTCATGGAAATAGCTCCGGGGACAGCCATCTCCTGGCTGGGGCAGGGCCGTTCACCCAGTTCTGGGGTTGCCAGTCCCCTCTGCCTCTCTCGCCGCGCATTCTCTTTGAAGGGGAGACCAGGTCCCTCTTGTGGGCAGCAGTCTCTCGTGCAGAGGGACCCCTACCTGGTGGTTTGGGTAGGCTCTGGAGCCAGACTTGGTACTCTGGGTTCAGATCCCAGCTCTGCATGTGCCAGCAGAGCAGCTATGGGTATGCTTTTAAAACTCGCTGAGCGTCTGCTTCCATCTCTAAGGTAGGACTAATAATTGTAATGACTGCATGAGGTCATTGTAAGGATTTGAATGAGATAGTCCTGGAAGACATGGCAAAGGTGGCAGGGGTGGGGGCAGCCCTGGCCCCTGCCTGTGCAGGGTACCCTTCCCGCTGGGGCTATCCGGGGAGCAGAAGGACAGGAGACAGCACACCCCTGGGCCCCCCCACCCCGGGCTGTGGGCGGAATGTGTGTGTGTTCAAGCGGAGCTGATCCGTGAAGCCGATCCTGGAATTCGCTCATCTGCTGAATCCCAAATGGAAACAAATACAAATACTCTTTATAAACAAAGACAGCATCTTAAAAAGAACAAACCCACGAGCCAGTCTGAGCTGGAACTGAAGCTCTGGGTTTCTGATGAATCTAAACAGACCCCTGCCCCCCGACGTGACTCTGCTCCAGGCTGGGATGCCGGTGGCCGCCCGCACCTCCCTCTCCCACAGCCGGGCCACGTGCCGCACACTCTCCAGCTGTGGGAAACTCTTCCAGCTGCCAGTGGCTGGCTTCTTTTGCAATAACCAACCAGCTGTGAGGGCAGATAATGTATACCTTGCCTCATGAGGGGACCGGGCTCAGTGAAAAGGCGTCTCCCTAAATCAAGGACTTGTGAGCCTGTGAGTTGGGTGTGAGACCCCTGAGGACCCTGGTGAGGGGACAGTGCACATGTGCGTGCAGCATCACACGCCCCACCCGGCCTTTCCTCCCGGGATCTTGGAGGCAGAAGTGATCCGGGACAAGCAGTATTCTCACTCCCTTCACTTCCTTCCCACTCAGCTCGGGCTTCACGGTTCCCCATCTCTGGCCTCTGCCCTGCCTCCCCGGCCAGGCCAGCATGTGGATCACCTGAGCCCATGGCTCCCGAGGCCTCATCCCCCTCCGCCCTGTGCCACCCCCGTCCCTGCCCTCCTCCCTCGGGCTGCTCAGGAGCCTTCTCAGGCAGCGATTCCGGGGCCCGCAAGACCTCCCCGAGATGCAAGCAGGACCTGGGGATGCAGGGCCAGGTGAGTCGCGGTCCTGTGCCGAGTGATTGGACCAGTGCCCATGCCCCTGTGGCTACTTCCCTGCCCCCAGGCTGCCTTCGCTTCCCATAGCTCCCAACCCCATACAACTCTGACCATGAGCCCATCTCCGTTGTGTTCCCCATCCTCGTAGAGAAAATCAGGTTCTGTGGCAACATTGCCATCTTTTAATTTTGACTTCTAATTCCTACTTCCCCGTATCCCCCCAACTTTCCAAGCCAGCGTGCGCCCTCCAGGAGTCCCTATGAGTGCCGGGCTCCACCCCTTCATATGCTCCCCTCACATAGGGGCGGGGCAGGAAGAACCCTCAAAATGCTGATTTCCTTACATAGTGGAGTGTATGGAGGGTGAGAAGATGCATAGAGGTTTTAGGGGAGAGATTCCATGCAGGGAAGGACCTGGTGGGCAAAGGACACAGTCCCCTTCCTTAGAAGCACAGCAGGGGAGCACGCCGATGATTCATTCGTTTTCTGAGAAGGTGACAAGCGTGTGGCTTCAGTGGGAGGGGCCGGCCCCACACTGATGCCCAGAGTGACCGTGATTTGTTCTGTAGACGGGTGATGTTGCCCATCCAGGTTGCATGCTGTGCAGATGTGCTGAAGGGAGGCAGATGGAAGATGCAGCAGGGGCTGCCCTGTCTCCCAGCTCCACCACGAAGCAGAGCCTCCGCAGGGACAGGGCTGGCTTCCTGCCTTCCCACCAGCTTCTGACATCCAAGAGCCCAAGCCTCACTCCTGCAGCCCCTGGACCCAGAGGCCTGGCCCTGCTCGCATCCTGCTGTCAGCACTCGTCAGGGCCAGAACCACTGTGGTTACGGGCAGCACTGGGGGCAGCAGGAAAAGAACAATGCATGACTCAGGCTTCCATGCTTCTGTTGTGGGTTCTAATTTTAGGCCGTTGTTCCATTCCTCTCTTTGCCTTTCCCAGAATTCTAACGGGGGGAGTGGTGGTGGTAGTGGTGGTGGTGATGGAGGCCAGCTGGCCAAGATTGAGACCAAGAGTGTTGGGCTGGGGGAGGAGCAAGAGTTGGGCCTGGGGTGCCTGTGGCGTGGTGGCAAGGTCAGGCCTGGGAGCTCTGAGGACAAATGGCTGTCAGAACCAGGCTCTGCACTGCCCTCCAGACAGTGGTCTTGGGTTGGGAATCTGGTGCTCTGACCCTTGCAACCCCACAGATTACTCAGCTATGTCATTTGAGCTCCAGGGAGGGAGATCTGGAAACTCCGTAGTTCTGAGTCACTTGGGTTCGCAGGCAAATTCAAAAGCCCATGGAGCTCCGAGGGGCAGGAGGCCACGTGCCGCTGTGTGGGAGCTGGTATGCATGTGCCCACTGCCTGGGAGTCATGCCATCGGGGCTGGGGGGAAGCGTGAAGAGCTGGTTTGCCATTACCCCATCCTCAGAGCTCCATGCCTGGCCCAAGCATGAGCGGACACCACGGGGAGGTGACCAGCGTGGATCCATCCGGCGCTTCTTCCTTCCTGGGCTCTCAGCGTCAGCGCTGCTTGTAAATGCTGAGCAGAGCTTTGTGTGTGGAGTCCCACAGCCTGGGTCTCAGTGCTCGCTTGTTTCTGGAAAGTTCTTCAGACTCCATATTTCTCCAGAGCAGAGGATGGTATGTGGTTGGCAGCTCCTTGTAGTCTGACACCTTTGTTTGTGATGTGAAGTAGGTGTGTGTGGTGTGTGCATGAGGTAGTAAGTGGGTTAGGCTGTAACAGTTACACCTGCCTGCAAACCGGCTTTGAGTGGGCATGTGCACACATCAGCTCACCTCCTGAGGTGGCTTCTCAGGGGCAGCCGGGTGTGGGGAATGGGAGTGGGAATCCAAGAGGGATGGGAGAATCCTGCTGTCCCACATCCACCCATGGGCTGTGTGGCCCTGGCCAGTCTCTGGTTTGCCTGGAAGACTGACCCTCCTGCCCTCCTGGGAGTCCCCTGTAGGGAGCACAGGGACCCCTGAGGTGTGCCTTCGTCCCAGGGAGGGTTTCCTTGGCAGCCCTCCTCCCTGCCAGTTGCAGCAGTGGACACAGTGGGCTGGGTGCTCCATTCTCTCATGGGGGCTCAGGGGGCTGGTGCTCTTCCCCCTTTCTTGACCTCCTGCCCATTGCCCCCTCCTTCAGAGATGTTCTGTTGACTTCACCCCTTGCTGACCTCTCCACTCAAGTCTCTTCCTCTTCCCTTTTCATCTCCCACGTCAGCACCCCGCTTCCTACCCCGTCTTCTCCCACTCAAACCAGAGAGCCTTGCTCTTGGCTCCTCCCATGGAGATTCCCTGTCCCCTACAAATGTCAACCCAAACCGGAAGTCCATTTCCTCTGTCCACTGCCTTTTGTGTATTTCCCAGCTCTCAAAAGTCTGCTCCCATTATCTAGAGCTCTGTGACAACCTACCCCAGGCCTAAAACTACCCCCGACTTATTATATCTCCAAATCTTGTGAGTCGGGAATTTGACAGGGCTCAGCTGGACAATTCTCCTCCTCCTCCTCCTCCTGAGGCCCATCCTAGTGGCTCCAGGGTCCTCAGCTGGTCTGGAGGGTCTAGGGTAGCCTCATGGAGATGTGTGGTGCTTCTAGGCTCAGCCGGGGCTGTCAAACGGCCTGCTCACAGGTGGCCCCTCCAGCATGCAGAGGACAGCCCCAGCCGAGCCAGCACACAGGCAAAGACAAGGCTTTGGATTCCACCCTCAATGAGAGGACTGGCAAAGACTTTGCAGCTGTCTTCCTTCTACCGCATTGTCATTCAAGGTCTGGAGCTGAAGCTTCTCCCTGCTTTGCATATATGTTACAACCTTGATCTTGCAACTCTACCTAGGTCCTTGATAACTGGTTTGCTCAGCTGTGCTATGTACTCTCCATGAAGGGAGGAGAGGGAGGCTTTGGCCAGGTGCTATAGGCCAAAGTTATACACAGTAGATGCTAGCCAAAGAGAGCAGGATCTGGGACAGGGTTTTCATAGGTCAGGCATGGCGCTAATGACATGTGTTATCCATGACTTCTCTCTAGGCATCGTGGGCTTGTGAAATCCCAGCTCAGGGACTTTGCCAGGGAGCAGGGGTGGGGAGCCCAGGCAGGAAAGGTCACCTGGCCGGAGTGGGCAAGGTGCGTGCTTTGTCTTGGTGAGGATGGCTGTTACTTGTGATCCTTGCCTGCTGCAGGTTTGAAGTTGGCAAACTGAAGTCAGGCTGAGGCTTCTCATTTCTCACCTCCTGTAGTAACAGGAAGCTGATGGCAAAAGTGTCCGTGCACAGGCTGTGTGTGGCCAGACCCTTGGTGCAGCACTTACTAGCAACAGCCTGCGTGAAGTTACAGAATCGACCTGAAATGCGGGTTCTTTCCTGTAAGACAGAACAGGAAGTGGCCCCTACCTCATCATCCTGTGCAGGGAGGGATTAGACAAGGTAATGAAGACTGGCAGTGTCATCACTGTCAGTATTGTCCCCAGTCATCAGATCCCAGCCAGGAGGAAAGAGAGGAGGCAGAAACAAGCCAGGAAGGTTCATAATGGCAGAGCTACACCACTAAAACGTGCAGAGAAGAGACCTCATGACGATTCCTGTGACTGCAGTACAAGTCAGTTTACAAAATGTCTTCACAAACTCCTGCACCTTACTTAAGCATGCATTTTCTTCTGATCAGTTGATAAGTGCATGGTTAAAAACGTTTGCTGTTTGTGCTCCTCATGCCCCTCTGAGTCCTGCTTCCCGAAGACTGTCACTTTCAAACCTGTCCGTGGGGTGAGCCTCCGTACTTGACAATTCCTACACAGCCTTTCACTGGGAGACTTGGACATTACCGCTGGCTTTCTGCTGTGGAAAGCGAGGTTTCTGCCACCAGCCTTCCCCCAGCATGTGGCTGCGCCTGCCCTCCTCCCAGCCTGCCGATAGAAGTGTGTGTCCTTGTTGGTTAGGCCGATAGCTGGTCTGGACCTCACGGCCGTACGACCATCGGTCTCTGCAGCTGAGCTGTGCAGTGTGCTATTATCTCATTGTCTTTCTTGTGCAATCCTTTCGTTTCCCCTGGGGTTAGTAATTGTCCACTTTTGGTTGCTTAGTTTCCTTACCTCTTACTAATTAATCTCTCAACTCCCTAAAGGAAGTGAAACACTCCGCTTAACATGTTCAGATCTATTGTAATTAACCTTGATGATCTATCACTGCACTTGATTTTTGTCAGCATTCTCCATCACATGTTGGCGATCCTTGCTCTTCCGTGTATAGCTAACAGCGAGGCACTGAACACTGGAAATCACCATTCCAGGTGGAGTCATGGAGCAATGTGGCCGGATGCTTCCGGCTGCTGCTGGGTGTCAGGATCCGCAGATCTTTTCTCCTGGGATCGCTGGTTTGATCAGAGCAGGAGCAGCAATGTTCTGGCCCGAGGTGGAGGTGGTGCATAAACCCTGCTTCAGGAATGTGGGAGCTAAGCTGGGGAGGGAACCGCATGCTGGATTCACTGCCTTCCCCTGTTTTCAGCCTGGAACGCCCCCTTCCTCCGTCCCTGCTTGCTCCCAGTGCTGCTGAATTCAGTTCTCCGTTTTGATCTCTTTGGAGGGAAAATTCTAGTCCTCTACCAATGTGGAAGAGGGCCTTTGGGGTCCATTACTCCTCGTAGAGGTTTTCCATCACACTTCCTACTTTCAGTCCTGCTCGCACCCTCACTCTCAGAGACGCCTGGTCCTTCTAATTGGGACCTTAGCAGGGACTGTGACACTGGTTCCAGCTCTCCCTTATGTTGTCGGGTGTCAATTGGCTGGCTACGCACCACTTTCTGTCTATTCATCACTTTCCAACATTTGTCTCTTTCTTCCTGTTCTATTTGTCCTTGTGTGTTTGTGCGTAAAAAATGTACAGAACTTATCATCACGGTTGAGGATTTGACTGTGAGTGACAGCATGGGGCACTCTCGCTGGATTCTTTGACTTGCTACTGAATGTCGAGGTCTGTAGATCTTCTCTCCTGGGATGCTTGCTTTGATCAGAGCGGTCTCCTTTCCTCTCACCCTGGTGGCTCTTCTGGGGAGGTGACTCGACCTGCCATGTTTACCTGAAAGCTCCAAGGGGAATGATTTAGTCTCTTTGTAATGAGGAAACTCAAGGTTTCTGGATCTGAGCTGTGCAAAGACACTTAAGTGAAGGGATCTGAACCCACATCTGGTTCTCTATCTCAGGTTGTTCTACAGCACATTTGCTGGACCTGCATTCCATTCATTCCCCTAATAAACACTTCAGACAAATTTCTGCAGCAGGGTTTTCAGAAGGTTCAAGGGTGTAATGGATCAACGGCTACATCACATCAAACATTAGATTTTTAAAAAAGATTTATTTAGTTAGTTGAAAGACAGAGTTACAGAGGCGGAGGCAGAGAGAAAGTGAGGTCTTCCATCCGCTGGTTCACTCCTGAGATGGCCACAACGGCCAGAGCTGTGCCGATCCGAAGCCAGAAGCCTGGAGATTCTTCTGGGTCTCCCACGTGGGTGCAGGGGCCCAAGCAGTTGGGCCATCTTCTACTGCTTTCCCAGGCCATAGCAGAGAGCTGGATTGGAAGTGGAGTAGGCAGGACTTGAAGCCGCACTATATGGGATGCTGGCACTGCAGGCAGTGCCTTTACCCGTTACGCCGTGGCGCTGGCCCCAAACATTAGATGTTGTGATGCTCAGTTCTTCCCGCCACTGGGAATCTGTGACTCTGGTCATGTTTCCACATTCTGAGGGGCCTCCTTCTCCTTCTCCTCCTGAGCTGCTTGTGAAAACCCAGAGCTTCTCTCACAGGCTTGTTTGTTCTGCAGACAATCGAGCTGTTTCTTCCATGCTCTTCACGTCCCACGGAAGTAGTTAAGAAGGTAGCGGTGGGAGACTTGATTTGACTCTCTGAGAATCCTGTTGTATTAGGCAGGATAAATTCTGGAGAACACAGGACTTCAAAGTGACACATGGAAACAAATTCTTATGTCCTAGAGGAGAACTTGGTAGGGCTCTCTGCTCTAGGCAGTCACTCAGGAAATCAGGCTGATGGGAGCTCTGCCACTTGATCATGGTCTCCAAAGATGTTCCAGTCCTCGCCATCTCAGTTAGCCGGAGGGAGGTGGAGGGTGGATGCACAGGGACACAGCGCGGTCCAGGCGGGAGCTCACATCTCTGCTGCTCACCTTCTGTTGTCAGATGGATTACATAGCCCTGCTGAGAATGCTTAGGGAGTATGGACTCAGGCTGCTGATCCATGCTGGTTGCTTCCCCAGCTAGAACTCTCACTGTGGAGGAAACAGAAATGGCACATTGGTGGACAGCTAATGGTTTCTGCTACAACTATTATTAATCCAAAATGGAAATTATCTTTCTAATGGAGTGCTAAGGAAGCTTAAATCATAGCTGTATTTTTGAAATACCATTTTTTTCTTTAGGAGATATATATCCATTCATCCAACTATCCATCCACAACTCACCCTTTATAGATCAACCTTAAAACATGGGGGAGAAAGCCATCAGTCAACCAGGAACTTACTGGGTGGGGTTGGATGCTGTGTTTCTCAGGATATCTGCCCCTGCCAAGTTTTCACTCTATTTTCTGCATGTCTCCAGTCAAAACAGTCCTGTTGAGTTTTGCTTTTAGTGTGGTATGAATTCAAGAATACTGGACATTCCTTTTCCCCGGGAATGCCACCCAGCACCTCTCCTCCCCTCCCACCTGTGTTCTGACAGGTTCCCTGAGGAGGTAGGCCTCCTGAGGGTTGAGACTCACTGGAAATATAAGTGCTGCAAAATACATCTTTGCACATGAGGTAAATGAATGGATTGGTTTGCTTAGGGGACTGCTTAGAGCAGAGAGAAAAAACCCTGAAGGCTATTTACGAAACAGCTGAGGTATCCTTGTAGAGTAAGGTGGGAGGAGATGGAGAGGAGTTGATAATATCAACCCAATGAAAGACTGGGGAAGGTGAGGCAGGCACCAGTATAGACAAGAATGGCTAAGGTCAGGGGCGCAGCCTACGTGTGGTGGGATTTCTCTGATGTTACTGTTTCGGGAAGGCAGGGATACAATGACTCAGACAGCAACCACAGGGATAGAAAATCTGCATGGATCCTTTGACCTTCACCTAGTTCATCCTCTGGGCAACTGGAAGCCATGCTCCACTCAAATCTAGCAGAAGAAAGCATATAAAATACCCATTTTATCTGGGAGTAAACCATTCATGTAGGAGCCAATACAGCAGCAATTGTTGACAGACTATTATAAATCTTGTTCCTGGAGAAATATACAAACCCTTTGGCTGGAAAGCCAAAGTCACCAGACACAAATTAATTCTGAAGCTGCAAACAAAGGCTCTACTCAGAGAAATAAGGAAGTATATGCTCCCTCCCAAGAAACACCTTTTTTCCTTTAGACCCAATTTTAAGAAGAAATACTCTTGGCCAGGGCCGTGGCTCAATAGGCTAATCCTCCGCCTAGCGGTGCCGGCACACCAGGTTCTAGTCCCGGTCGGGGCACCAGATTCTGTCCTGGTTGCCCCTCTTCCAGGCCAGCTCTCTGCTGTGGCCAGGGAGTGCAGTGGAGGATGGTCCAAGTGCTTGGGCCCGCGGTGGCCATTAGAGGGTGAACCAACAGCAAAGGAATACCTTTCTCTCTCTCTCTCACTGTCCACTCTGCCTGTCAAAAAAAAAAAAAAAAAAACAAAAAACAAAAAACCAGAAGAAGAAGAAATACTCTACATTAATACTCTCCATGAAATGAAGGAGGAATAATCTGGAATTCAGCAGCAACCGAATCTACCTTTGGGACTTTAAATTATGAATAAACAAGTTTTCCTTTCAGTTACTCCTGTCTCCTGTCAGCTCTCAGCTTAGTGTTACTTTGGGTTGGCTGAGTCACCCTGGGTGGATTTTCCAATATGGTGGCTCAGTTGGCCATTAGTTGCTCCAGAACTTTTCTTTTTTTATAGTTCAGCAAAAATTGCTCTCATTGGCCTGACATTGGCCAATGCCCATCACTGGGCCCATCACATGCCAGGCGATTGCCAAGCATTCGTTGCCACATATCTGTCCACTTTTGGGGTCGGGGGAGCCATCTTCTCCACAGGATCCATGGGAATGGAGATTGAGGGAAGGATAGTTCATAAAAAGGAGGAGATGGATGCTGGGCCAGCAGAGAAAGCAAAACACAACCCAACAACCACAACCACAACCACAAAATAACTCCATTTGCCCAAACTATTTGTTACTCATGTGGGAGACAACACAGAGATCGTCTTAGATGTGTTAGGATTTAGAAAGTAGATCACTGAGAAATGGATCAAATTAAGAATCCCGGAAGACGTGCTGTAAAAAGAAATGATGGCAGAAAAGAAAAAAATAAATAAAATGTAGAGTGTATGTTGCTAACAACATAGTTAAAATTCTAATAAAATGAAAGAGCAAACTTGTTAAGAGACTGAAGCGTTTCAGATAAACCCGATGAATGAGAACTGCCTGCCAAAGTAAGAAGGGTCTGAGACACCAAAGACAGAGGCTGACAAATCCAGGATTACCCAAAGGCTAATTTATTGGGAGAGTTCACTGTCTTGGTCTGGCCTCAAGACAATGGTTCTCAGCACACCCAGTCAATAGTAAGGGGTTTATATGTTAAGCTAGACAAAGGTGACCTGGGCTAACCTAAGTGCACCTGGACTTTCTCCAGAAACATTAACATTCCATGGGTTAGATAAGAGACATTCCAGGGTCCAGCCTGCAAGATAAGCCCAGTAGGTTATCTTAATGACTTCATTTACTCCACTATAGGGCTTGCTGATGACCTCTAGGGTTACCTGGAGGGCAAGATGGTGGCTACATACAGAATGGCTGCAGTCACGTCAAGCTGAATCCCCACACCAAGGTAAAAAAAAATGTATTAATAACCTACTGGTTATTACAATGAAAATCCTCAGATTATTAAGTCAAGAAGGGAAAGAGATGTGAAATAGGAGAGAGTAAGAAAAACTGGGACACACCAGGCCAGAGGGAAAGACATGTCCTTCTCACTGTCTCTAGTGAGCTGGCACCAGCCTCACATGCAACAGGACCAGAATTCTGAGAAGCACGAGACCCAGGTCATCCAGCAGATGCTAGACAGTTTGTCACTACAATAGCACCTGGCCCTATGCTGACCTTTGGTTTTAACAAATGACTATTACTTTATTCTTGTCTTCCAAATCCCATGTAAATGTCCCTTGGGGCAAACTCTATCCCACAACCATATAAGGAAGGGAATTCTGTGAAACGTAGTTCTTCCAGTTTAGCAAAGTGGTTACAATACAAAGCCATCACAATAATTAAATGAGCAAGAATGAAAGAAAATTAATTCAACAGTTAACTCAAAAATTTAGAGAAGAATAACAAATTGAATGAAAGTAAAGGGAAAAATTAATAAAGACAAAATTAATAAACACAAAACTTATGAATAAGGAAATTAACTAGATAGATGTGTTAAAGAACCGAGTATTTGTATAAAGGCTAATATAACAAATAAACCTTTAGCAGTGCTAACAAAAACAAAAAAGAGCAAAATATCATGAGTGAGAAATAACACAAAGTCCTAGAAAGAAATTTCTAAAGAAATGACAATAAACAATTGGAAATTAAAACTAAAACCACCAGTTTCATGGTCATAACAATCAAAATAATCAAGGATAAATATAACAAATTATGCATTTAGACATACATTGGAAATCACCAAATATTGGTGAGAGAAGTTAAATACAACTGAAATAAAAGAAAGATATACCATGTTCATGAATTGGATTTCAACTGTCCCCCAAATGATCTATACATTTAAAACAATCCCAATTAAAATCTCAGCAGGGGGACCAGCACTGTGGTATAATAGGTAAAGCTGCTGTCTGCTGTGCTGGCATCCCGTATGGGCACCGTTTCTAGTCCCAGCTGCTCTTCTTCCAATCCAGCTCTCTGCTATGGCCTGGGAAAGCAGTAGAAGATAGCCCAGGTCCTTGGGCCCCTGCACCCACATGGGAGACCTGGAAGAAGCTCCTGGCTCCTGGCTTTGGATTGGCACAACTCTGGCCATTGCGGCCATCTGGGGAGTGAACCATTGGATGGAAGACCTCTCTCTCTCTCTCTCTCTGCCTCTCCTCTCTGTGTGTAACTCTTTCAAATAAATAAATCTTAAAAAAAAAAAAAAAAGAGGTGAACCTTGGTGCTCAACATCATTATTCACAATAGGCTAATCCTCTGCCTGCGGCACTGGCATCCTGGGTTCTAGTCCCGGTCGGGGCGCTGGATTCTGTCCCGGTTGCTACTCTTCCAGTCCAGCTCTCTGCTGTGGCCCAGGAGGGAAGTGGAGGATGGCCCAAATCCTTGGGCCCTGTACCCGCATGGGAGACCAGGAGAAGCATCTGACTCCTGGCTTTGGATCAGCACCGTGCACCGGCCGCAGCAGCCTTTGGGGGGTGAACCAATGGAAAAAGGAAGACCTTTCTCTCTGTCTCTCTCTCACTGTCCACTCTGCTTGTCAAAAAAAAAAAAAAACAAAACAAAAACAAAAACAAAAAAAACACACACACACAATGAGATATCATTATGCACATAGTAGAATGGTTAAAATTTAAAAAGATTAATCATACTAAGTATTGCAAAGAATGTGGAACAACTGTAATTCTTATACATTGCTGATGGGAATGTAAAATGTTACAGGCTTTTTTTCTTTTTCTTTTTTTTTTTTTTTTTTTTTTTTTTTTGCCTCTGGTTTAATTTCCTGAGGCTGCTGTCACAAATGACCACCAACTCCGTGGCTTACAACAACACAGATTGATTTTCTCACAGTTCTGGAGACCAGTTGTGGTCTCACACCAACTGGTCTCACAGTTGTGGAGACCAGTCCAGAATCAGCTCCATGGGCTGTGAGCAAGGTGCGGGCAGGGCTGTGCTCCTCTGGAAGTGCCAGAGCAGAGCTTGCTGCCCGCCGCCGGCGGCTGCTAGCAGGTGCTGAGGTCCTCGGCTGTGGCTGCATCACTGTAGCAACTTCAGATTTCTCTCTGCTTGGTCTCCTTCACTCCGCAGCTGCCAGTCTTCCCCTGCCTCCTACTAGGACAGCCATGATTACAGTTAGGGCCACCCTGACAGTTCTCTAAAATCCCCCACCTAGAGACCTTCAGTTTTTCTTTGTTTTTAAGATTTATTTATTTGTTTGAAAGACAGAATTACAGAGACAGAGTGAAAGGTGAGAGAGAGAGGTCTTCCATCCGCTTATTCACTCCCCTGATGGCCACAACAGCGGGGGCTGGGCCAGGCCAAAGGCAAGAGCCAGGAGCTTCTTCTCAGTCTCCCACGTGGGTGGCAGGGGCCCAAACACTTGGCCCATCTTCTATTGTTTTCCAGATGCATTAGCAGGGAGCTGGATTGGAAGTGGAGGAGCCAGGACTAGAACCAGTGCGCATATAGGTTGCCAGCAAGGTAGGCAGTGGCTTTATCCACAACACCACAACTCTGACCCTTAGAGACCTTTAACTCAATGACATCTGTGAAGGTTTTTTCCATATAAAATAACATTTATAGGTTCCAGGAATTAATAGATGACTATATTGGTTGGGGGAGGGCGGTGAGTAGTGCAGTTTTTAAGCCTACCACAGCCTAAAATCAGAAATAATTTAAATATTCATCAGCTGATGAATAAATACATGAATACTCTATCTCCTTATACAATCGGCTATTGCTCAGTGATAGAAAAGTACAGCTACTGAGACTCGGAAGAATCAACCTTAAACATATTACGCAGTGGAGAAGAAGATGGATACAAAAGACAAATTCTGTCAGATTCCATTCATACAGGATTTTATTTTATTTTATTTTTTAAATTCAGAAACAGAGAGAGACAGGAAGAGAGTGAAAGTGAGCTCCAATCAGCTGTTTCACTCCCTGGATACCTATAATGGCTGAGATTGAGCAAGGAAATGGAACTCAATTCAGGTCTCCCAAAGGTAGTAGGGACCCAGCTACTTGAGTTATGGACTGCTACCTCTTAGGGTACGCAGTAGCAAGAAGCTGGAATTGGGAGTAGGAGCTGGGATCTGAACTCGGGCACTCTGATATGGGCTGTGGATGTACCAACCACGGGATAAGTGCCCTTCTGCTTAAGGAATTTTAGAAGACACAGCTGTAGTGAAAAGAAGCAAACTACCTGTTGGCTGGGGCAGAGGTGGAGGGGAGCACAAGAGAGCCTTGGGGCATGATTCTAAATAGGGAAAAATACTCTGTTTTTGGGTGAGATTACAGGAAGGCTTACGTTTATCTAAACCCAATGAATTTTTGAACATCATTATGCTTTGGCAAAATTGCGCTAGAAAGGAACAGACAGGGGCTGGCGCTGCGGCATAGTGGGTAAAGCCGCCGCCTGCAGTGCCACCATCCCATGTGGGCTTCCAATCCAGCACTCTGCTATGGAAAGCAGTAGGAGGTGGCCCAAGTCCCTGGGCCCCTTCACCCGAGTGGGAGACCCGAAGAAGTCTCCTGGCTCCTGGCTTCAGATTGGCGCAGCTCCAGCTGTTGTGGTTATCTGGGGAGTGAACCAGTGGAGGGATGACCTCTCTCTCTCTCTCTCTGCCTCTCCTTCTCTCTCTGTGTAACTCTAACTTTCAAAAAAATAATCTTAAAAACAAAAAACAAACAAACAAACAAAAAACAGGAACCCAACCAGGACATTTGAAAGTACAGGTGAGTTAGTTGCTTTTTAAGAAAAATGAAACTACAGTGGAATCAAGAAGACACGGAAAGTCTGAACTGAGCAATAAATATGGAATAAATTCAGACATTTGCGAAACTCTCCCTGTCTTCCCCAAGCTCACATCATAGAACAGAAAATAGACCAGTTTGCTCATGATTTGTTTTAAGCCTGAGAGAATTTCTAGACAACTTAAATTGTTTTGGTGCATAGACAGAGAAGGAAAAGTTTTCAATTTATTTAATAAAATTTACTTAACCCCAATGCAGAGACTTGATGAGACAGCACAAAATGGAAAGCCGCTAATAAAGTGCTCAGGAATAAACCATCAATGAAACATTAGCCAATCAAGAGCATTAGCATGTAAAACAACTCACTCTGCCATAGTAGGGCTCAGTCCAGAAGTGCAAGGTAAATTGGAGGAGTTAAGAACAACAGGTAGAGGTTCAACAGCTTTGGCCATTTGCTTCCTCACCCCTCCCTCCCCAAGTCCCCAGGGCAGGTGAGTTATATTGGGTGTGTGTGTGTCTCCTCTTAGTGCTGCTGCTTTTGGGGGTGCAAAGGATGAATGAAGTCCAGGCCCTGAGAGGTGCTTTGTGGGTGAGTAATGGTTTCTGGCCCTGGCTTCTCCACCCTTAGATCCTTTTTGCCCTCATCTGGTTGGCTTGCTGGGACTCACACAGACAGGAGTCTGGCCTTCTCCCAGTTGCTCTAACTCACAGAGAAGGCGAGCTCCCCAGGGCAAAATGAAGTCAGGCCCAAGTAAGAAAGTTTAGAATCATAACAATTTCAAACAAAAAGTACCATGCAATTTGAGGACAGATTCCTCCTGAAGGAGAAATGTTAGCCAGCAACTTAAATTTAGAGTCATAGCTAACAGTGATGAGGAGATACTAGCAATACTTAATGTATTAGAACAGAAAACTCCCATAAAGATCAAGTAGAAATATTAGGTCCAAAACAGAGTAGTGAAAATGAAGAATAGGGCAGTTGGGATAATGAGCAGGGGATGAGCTGGTGATTTGGGACCTGGTGCAGATCATCTCCCCTGCAGAAGAAGAAAGGACAAAGAAATAGAAAATATGAAAGGAAAAGGCAAGACTCAAGGAAGATCAAAGGTGAAGTGCTGATATCCAGATAGTGAGAGCCCCAGAGGGGGCCTGTGCTGTGGCTCAGAGGGTTAAGCCACTGCCTGCAATGCAGGCATCTCATGTTGGAGGGTCCGTTTGAGCCCCAGCTGATTCACTTCAAACCCAGCTCCTTGCTGACGCACCTGGGAAAGTAGCAGAAGACAGCCCAAGTACTTGGGCCCCTGCCACCTACCAGGGAGGCCTGGATGGAGTTCTGGGCTCCTGGCTTTGTCTTGGTGCAGCCCCAGTTGTGGGCATTTGGGGGATGAACCAGTGGATAGAGGATCTCTCTAGATCACTCTCTTTATTTCTCTCTGTTTCAAATAAAAAAAAAATTTAAATTAAAAGGAATAGACTCTAGAATTTCATATGTAGACAAAACATTATTTAAATATGCAGGCATGATAAAAATATTCTTCGTCCCGGAAAGCTTCAGAAGGTAGGTCACAAAAGGAGCCCCATGGAAAGCTGTTTAGGGCGAAGGATGCAAAGAAGGATTGATGCAAACCCAGGACTTGGCTGCCCTGTTGGAGCACGTACGTCTGAATCCTTTGCCTACTCAGAGTGTAATGTCTGAATGAGTGCAAACATCACCATCCTCTGGGCTCTTGTTAGAAACTCAAGATCTCAGGCCCCACCCAGACTCGCAGAATCAGTCTCTGCTTCGTAACGAGTACTCTGGGTGCTCTGAGAGGCTGACAAGTTGTGGGATAGATAATAGCCATGTGACGGGACTGGAACGCGGGGAAGACTAGGAGAACGTGCCAGTGTGTTAAAATTCTTATCAAGCTAGGGGGAAAAGGGCTGGGAAAAAAAAACATAAAAAAGCTGAACTATTGAAAAATTAACAAGTAGAAACTAGTTCTCCATACACACACATACAAACTTAATGTGATTACACTTAACTCACAAGGTAGAAAGCAATGATATATAGATAAGACTTAAAAGCCCAAATGTATGTTATTTACAAGACCTACTTGAAGTGAAGCACCAGTGTAAGTGAAAAGTAAAAGGAAGGAGAATATACACCAGCAAGTATTAACCTAAATACAACGATGTAACCATGTTACTAGCAAATGAAATTTACATTAAGTCAATGAGCACTTTAGGGCTGGAGAGAGCATTACATAATACCATGATGGAAGAGTTTTTTACTATGGAGATATACAAACAGGTATGTATCTAATAAAAGAGTCTCAGATATTTAAAGCAAATTTTGATAACATGGAAGTGGTAAATCTACTACTGTAGTGGAGATCTCTTTTTTCTCAATTATATCAGCAAGGACATAAAAGATCTGAATAACACGAATTACAGACTTTACCTGGTGGGCATTGATAAAGCCCTACATCCAAACATTAGGGAGCACACATTTTCATCAAGCATACCAGCAATATTCATAGTTTCAAATAAGCTATGACACAGGCCATGCTGTCTGACCACAATGCATCTGAGAAGTTAACAAAGGAATGAATAAGGAATCTCACATATTTGGAAACTTGAATAATATACTGCTAATTAGCTCATGAATCAAGTCTCTGTCTCTCAAAATAAACAAATAAATACATCGAGGTATAAATGACAACAAAAGCACTAAATATTAGAATTTATGGAACTCCAAAAAAAAAAAAAAGCAAAGCTTTTAAATAATTGTACAAGAAGCCAAGACAGCATCCAAATTAATGAGCTGAGGGTACTTTGAGGAGGTAGGAAAAGAACAATGGGATAAAAAAAATAACAATGGCGAAAAAGCAGCAGATAAAAATTCACAATGAAAATCTTGAAACAGGAAAAAAAAAGATACAACGTAGAATATCAACAAAACCGAAAATTGGTTCTTTGAATAAACCAAGCTCTGCCAAGACTAAACAAAAGAAGAAGAGACACGTGTAACCACATGTGAATGTAGAGTGGGAGGGACGTGACACAGGGATCCCAAGATAGAGAGCACTATCAGACTCTGTGTGCCAACAATTTTGAAAATGTAGACAGAACAGGCAAATTCCCTGAAAACTGCAATTGGGAGCGCTGCCCCAAGAATTCACACAGCACTTCCAAGTCTTCCCAGAGAGCACGCTCGGCCCCAGACGCTTTCACAGATGAGCTCTGCAACGCTTTCAGAGGCCTCATCACCTCATTGAAATGATTTATTATTAACTTAGGAGGAGGAGGAACAGAAAGAGACAGAGAGAGACAGAGAGAGCGAGCTCCCATCTGCCGGTTCACTCCCCGAATGTCAGCTATGGCCGGGCTGGAACTAAGCCAGGAGCTGGGGACTTCATCCAGGTCTCTTATGTGAGTGGCAGGGACCCAGGTACTTGAGCCATCGCCTGCTGCCTCCCAGGGGACACATGAGCAAGGAAAGGAGTGGAGGATAGAGCTGGGCCCTGGACCCTGGCCCTCCAAATGGGGTATGAGTATCCCCACTGTCACCTTAGAGGCGAGGTCAAACGCCTTCCCTCATCTCGCTTTCTACAACTTTCTCAACAGCAGGAAAAGGGGAAACGGAGAATGTGGCTTATTCTGTACTACCCTACTATCCACTCAGACAGACACTTTGGGGAAGAAAGGAAGAAAGGAAGGGAAGGAAGAAGAGAAGGGAGAGGAAGGAAAGATAAGCTACAGGCCTATTTCATTCAAGGGTAGAGTTGCAAGATCCTGAACAGAATCTTCTTAGCAAGTGTCCATCACAATCAACAGTACTTTAGCAAGATCTACACATGGCGTTTGGCTAGAGCCAGCGTCATCCACAAGAAAGAAATGAGTAGGTCAAAAAATCAGTACATAGGACAACCAGGTCTACACTTATAACGTGGAACACAAAGACCATGGTTAATACAACTGTATTGTAATCAGGATTTTTGTTAAATAAGTAGATTTTGTCCCAAAATAGTTGCAAGATGACAGATATGTTAATTTCAATTATAATAACCATTTTGTAATCTAGGTGTCCTGTCACATCAAGTAATAAGTAAGCCTCTTATCTAAATGGAGAGATACAGTACAATTTCAACATGAAAGAATAGTCAATGAAATTATGCAAGAGTAGTAATGAGATGTTCTACCAGATAACATGATGTATTTTAAAACTATAAGTAAAAATAGTACAATACCAACATCAGAATATACAGATGTAAAGGTAGAAGCAAATAGGAAGTCCAAACTAACATATGGGTTTAAAAGGAATTAGTATGAAATGAAATTTTTGTGTTGGTAGGTAAAGCGTAAGCTCTCTGATGAATGGTATTGGCATAGTAGGATTATTTTTAAGAAAAAAATATGGGGGCCGGCACTGTGGCATAGCGGGTAAAGCTGCCAGCTGCAGTGCCAGTAACCCATCTGGGCTCTGGTTCGAGTCCCAACAGCTCCACTTCTGATCCAGCTCTCAGTTATGGCCTGGGAAAGCAGTAGAAGATGCCCTGAATGCTTGGGCCCTTGCACCCACATGGGAGACCCAGAAGCTGGGGAATAAACCAGTGAATGGAAGATCCTCGCTCTATGCCTCTACTTCTCTGTAACTCTGCCTCTCAAATAAATAAATAGGGGCTGGCGCTGTGGTATAGTAGGTAAAGCTGTCACCTGCAGTACCAGCATCCCATATGGATGCCAGTTCAAATCCTGGCTGCTCCACTTCTGATCTAACTCTCTGCTATGGCCTGGGAAAGCAGTAGAAGATGGCCCAAGTCCTTGGGCCCCTGCACCTGCGTGGGAGACCCGGAAGAAGTTCTTGGCTCCTGGCTTTGGATCGCTGCGGCTCAAGCCATTTCACCCAACAATGCAGCCCAAACAAGTAGCCCAAAAATGCAAAAGTCCCCAAAGAGAAAATCTTCACCGAGGAAACATCCAACAGTGAGAAAATCTCAACAAGGGACAAAGCACCCAGCCAAGAGAAAGCCCCCTCAGCGAGGTTAGGCCTCCCCTTCACACCCTACAGAAGCGTAAGGGCTGAGTCTGGGGTGGAGCCCGATTCAGTATTCTAAAGGGGGTGAGGTTTGGGCTAGGGCTCCAATACCGCCCACTTCCATGCCCTGTTTAGGACATATTGTAAATGTCATGGCATCAGGTTTATGATAGGAATGGACATGCCTCCAGTGATAATTTTATTATAGTGACATTGCAATGACCTAAAGGTCATCCGGAGGGGGTGGGGACACATCCTGTAGCCATGTTGGATATTTCCAGCCAGCACTGGTTCCAGGTTCACATCATTGTGGAACTTGTGCTTTCTGCTATTTGGAAGGGGGTGGTGGGGGCTTGCTGATTCATGGGAGGTGAGCCTGCACCGTGCATAGAAAGGGAGACTTGGGCTGTGCACAGAAAGGGGACTTGTCACACAGGCGGGGCCAGGCTGTCTATGGGACAACTGGGTTAGCTGCAGCTGTCACATCACAGATTGCCTGCAGCCATCAATCATCAGCCTATACTGGTTGAGGAGGAGCTGTTGATATCACCAACCTGCTCTGTTGCAAGCATGGGCAGGGAGCTGTCCGGTTGGAGCTGGGCTGGAGCCGTCAGCGTCAGCTCCTCTGCCTGGCTGCCTAGCTTCCCACAACGCTTGTGATGACGTCTAGGTTTTACCCAGATAACCCAGTACAATCCCTTCCTCTCAAAATCTTTCATTGACTCTCATCTGAAAAGACTCCTATTTCAAAAAGTTCATGTAAATTTATAGGTTACAGGAGTTAAGATACGAATATTTTTCGAGCTTCATTTTTTTAGCCTTAGTTTAATTCTGTTGTAATAAGAGGATTTTGCATTTAGCCTATTATATATGCTAAATTAAATTTATTGATATCAAACCAACCTTACATTCCAGATATACAATCCATCTGATTATGCTGCATCATATACTACTGTATTTAATTTACTAAAAAATTTAATTTTTTTATTTGACAGAGTTATAGACAAAGAGAGAGACAAAGAGAAAGGTCTTCCTTCTGTTGGCTCATCCCCTAAATGGTCGCCATGGCCGGCACTGCGCCAATCCGAAGCCAGGAACCAGGTGCTTCTTCCTGGTCTCCCATGCGGATGCAGGGCCCAAGCACTTGAGCCATCCTGCACTGCCCTCCTAGGCCACAGCAGAGAGCTGGACTGGAAGAGGAGCAGCCGGGACTAGAAGCTGGTGCCCATTTGGGGTGGAGGATTAACCAAGTGAGCCACGGCGCTGGCCCCCAAAAGATTTAAATTTTTTTAGGTCTGATATCATTAATGTTATGAAGGGCATTTGGAATTTTTTGTAGTCTTTGTTAGGTTTAGAGTACATGGGTGTGATGTCAGTTCTCACTTCATGTATTTTGGAAAAACAGCTTTTGGTTTTATTGATTTTCTGATACATTTTAAAAACTTGATTTCTGCTCTTTATTATGTTATTATTTTTATTTTGTGCTAAATTTGCACTTTTTAAAAAAGATTTATTTGTTTGAAAGACAGAGTTACTCATGTGAGATGCCAGTGTCCCAGGCAGCAGCTTAACCCACTGCTTCACAACACAGGCCCCTTAATTTGCATTTAAAAAAATTTTTTTAAAGATGTGTTTCTAACTCTACCATTTGGGGCAAGTCAGCTTGAGCATGTCCCAAACTGTACATCTCTTCCCTCTCTTATCCCCATCTTATGTTTAACAGGGATCACATTTCAGTTAAATTTCAACACTTAAGAATAGTTAATTAATTACAGAATTAAACCAGTCATATTAAGTAGAACAGACAAAAAAAACTACTAAGAGGGATAATGTATTAAGTTGTTCATTAACAGTCAGGGCTATGCTGATCAAGTCACCGTTTCTCATAGTGTCCAAGATGTGTGTGTATGTGTATATATGTATACACTTACTCATTTGAAAGGCAGAGAGAAAGATCTTCATCTGCTGGTTCCCTCCCCAAATGGCCACCATAGCCAGGGCTGGGCCATGCCACAGCTTGAAGCCTGGAACTCCATCTGGGTGACGGGGGCCCAAGTACTTTGGCCATTTTCCACTGCCTTCTCAGGTGCATTAGCGGGAAGCTGGATAGGAAGCAGAGCAGCCAGGACTCCAGTTAGCATTGCAAGCAGCAACTTAATCTTTTGGGCCACAACACTGGGCCTTTAAGTTTCTTAAGGTGAAATCCAAATCATTAGTTTATCATTTTTATTGCTTAATATATAAGCATTTGATACTACAGATTTCCCTCTAAGCACTGCTCCTTCTATAATCTACCTGTTTTGATTGATTGTGCTTTCATTTGCATTCAATTAAAAATATTTAAAAATTTCAGTTGTGAATTGTTTGAAGTAGGGGTTATTTAGAAGTGTGTGGTTAAGGTGGGTGTTCGCCCTTGAGGCTAAGCCACTATTTGAAATCCTGCATCCCCTATTGGAATGCTTGCATTTGAGTCTCAGCTCTGCTGTCAATTACAGTTTCCTGCTAATGTGCACCCCGGGAAACAGCAGGTGATGGCTCAAGCACTTGGGTTTCTGTCACCCACATAGGAGACCTGAATGAAGTTTCTGGCTCCCAGATTTTACTTGGTCCAACCTGGCTGCTTAGGGCATCTGGGGAGTAAATCGGTGGATGAGAGCTCTCCCTCACCCCCCCCCCACCCCTTTCTGCCTTTCAAATAAATAAATAAAATTCTTTAGTTCTTTAGTTTCTAAGCATCTGGAGATGTTCAGGTATATTTCTGTCATTGATCACTAGTTTAATTCTGTTGTAGTAAGATTACTTTGCCCAATTTCAATACTCTTAAATTTATTAATACTTGTTTTCAGCTTAGAATATATTCTATCTTGATGAATGTTCCATATGTACTTGGAAATAATTTGTATTTTACTATAATTTATTGGTGTGACCCACAAATGTCACGTAGGACAAATTGGTTGATAGTCTTGTTCAGCTTTTCTAAATTCATACTGATTTTCTGTATGCTTCTTCTTACCAATTGCTGGGAGAGCATCGAAATAGCTAATTATGGAAATAAACTGATTTATTTCTTGTTTCATTTCTATGTATTTACTTCATATATTTTGAATTCCTGCCCTCAGATGCATCTGTATTTAGGATTGTTACATGTTCTTGATAAATTTAAGGTTTTTTCTGTCTTTATCCATTTATTCATTGTTCTGAAGTCTGCCGTGGGTATCATTAAAATAATCTCTCCAGCTATTTCAGAATAGTGCTTGCATGAAATAACATTTTCATTATTTTACTTTTAAAATCTCGGTGTCTTTATATCTAAAGTGGGTTTCTTCTAGAGAATATGCCCGAAGTAGTTGAGTCTTATTTTTTAAAATCTAATCTGACAGTTTGCCTTTTAATTTGTGTGCTTACACCATTGATATTTAATGAGCATTTCAGGATTTTCACCTTAAATCCACCATGTTGCTATTGGTTTTCTTTTTGTTCCATTTGCTCTCTGTTCCTTTTTTCTTCTCTTTTTTCTTCTTTTGGAGCAATTTTTTAAAATTCCATTTACCTTCACTTTTGGCTTATTAAGTGTACGCCTTTATTTTATTTTTTAGTTGTTGCCTATGTGTTCAGGTAAGCACTTCTCAGTCTACTGTGAGATAATGTGTCACAGCACATACAGTTGTGCAAACCTTCAAACGGTTTCCTTCTGGCTTCTCCGCCATCGTTTATGCTGTTTTGCACGTATTTCAGGCTACACACGCATGAACTGTGTAATACATTGTTTCTGCTTTCACTTTTAGTGGTATATTGTCTTCTTAAGAGATTAAAATGTGATTTTTTTTTACTCTTTATAGTGCTTTTTATTTTTTTTGTGGACTCATTTTCCCACTTAGTATTGTATTCCATTTGCTTTATAATCTTCCTTTAGCTTTTCTTACAGTGCAGGTGTGAATCCTGTCAGCTTCTGCCTGAAAAAGTTGTTTCTTTTCAATGTTGAAACAATATTTTCTCTGGTTTAAAAATTCTCAGCCAATAGACATTTTTCACATAATATTATTCTTTGTTATCTGTCTTTAAAATTTTTTGTTGTTTATTTTCCTTTTATTGAAAGAGAGGGAGACACACACACACACACACACACACACACAAAGAGGAAGAGAGATCTTCCATCTGCTAGTTTGCTCTCTAAATGCTCACAATAGCTAGGGCAAGGCCAGGCAAAAGTCTGGAGCCTGGAATTACATTCAGGTCTTCCATGTGCGTGGCAGGGACCCCAATACTTGAACAATCACCTGCTGCCCCCCACGGTGCTTATTAGCAGGAAGCTGGATGCGAAGGGAGGAGCTGAGACGCAAACCAGGCAAATGGTAGGTGTCCCAAGCACAACTTAACTGCTGCCCCACATGCCTGCCCAGTGTCCTCTGTCTTACAAAGCTTCAGGCACGAAGCCAGCAAGCTGGTAAAACGGTAGCACTTGTTGTATCCGTTCCCCTCCTCTCCGTTATTAGCGTCTCGGGCTGTTTATTGCCAAGTGTCTGCAGAACGATATTTTGTGTATTTCTCTGGTTTTCTGATTGTGTAAGGAGCAAGGCTACACTGTGTGATTGTCACTTCAGGTTGGGGAGAAGCTGGTCATTTTAAAGTTTCTATTATGATTTCTTTTTGGAACCACTATTTAGAAATGTGTTTCTATAATAATCATATTTTAGCTACCGAGTTCTAATGTAACTGCAGTGTAATTAGAGCCTGCATTCGAAATGACAGAAGTTCCTTGAATTGTGTTAAGGCACACTTTGTGTTCTGGTATGTAGTCAGTTTTGGTAAATCATCCGCATATGCTTGAGAAGTACATGTGTTTTCCGAATGTAGAGTGCTGAGTTCTAGAAATATACATTAAATCAAGCTTCCTTGGTGTGTTGTTCAAATCCTATTCCCCTCTGTTGATTTCTGTTCTCCTCCAAGCATCAGTAATTAAATGAGTTGTGTTGAAATTGTTCATTGTGATGGTGAACTTGTCTATTTCTCCCTGAATGTATCATCTATCATCTTGTCTACATCTATCATCTTGTCTACATCTATCATCTAATAGATGTAGACAAGATTGCATTTACTGTATCTTCCCAGCACATCAGCCACTTTGTCATTATGTAGTGACTCTTTTTATTCTTAATAGTGCCTCTGACATCTTCAGGTTTGTTTTCTGTTTCACTGATGTGGCATTCCAGCTGTCTTTTCTCCCTAAGTATTTGCTTATGGTATTTTTCACTCATCTTTTCACTCCTAATGTTTCTCTGTCATCCCTTATGTGTGTCATTTTACAATCACATAGACTAAGAAAGTTTCATCTGTCTATCATACAGCAAGTGCATTCAATCTGTTTCACTCTGTGGTCATTATTGATGGTTTAACCCAGTGCTTTCCTTTATCCTCATGCTTCTGTTTGTGTTGTAGCTGTTTTAAAGATTTAGTTGTTTGCTTGAAAGACAGAGTTAGAGAGAGAGAGAGAGAGAGAGAGAGACAGAGAGAAAGATTTTCCATTTGCTGGTTCACTCCCCAAATGGCCATAACGGCTGGAGCTGGGCCAATCTGAAGCCAGGAGCCAGGAGCTTCTTACAGGTCTCCCACATGCATGCAGAGGCCCAGGGACGTGGGCCATCTTCCGCTGCTTTCCTAGGCACGTTAACAGGGAACCGGATCAGAAATGGAGCAGCTGGGATTCAAACCAGCACTCATATTGGATGCTGGTGCTGTAGGAAGTGGCTTTACCCTCTACGACACAGCGCCAGCCGCAGTGATTCTGTTTTTTCTTTGCTTTTAAAAAAGTAGTTGAGTTCTTGGGTTGATTTCCTTGCTTTTCTATCACCATGTTAATACTGGCCCTCAGACTCACATCTTCACATATTCATGCTTTACCTGCTCCAGTTTCTTTTTCTTCTTCAAGTTTTTCTTTTATAGTTACTTCTGTTGTCTCTTGGATTTTTTTTAACATAGAGGTAGATTTTGTTTTATTTTTAAACACCTAGAAATTATCATGCAGTATGTCTTAGAGATGGGGTGACTAAGATTTTTTATTAAGACAGGACAAAACAAAACATCTCAGCTAACTCTGACATTCAGTCCCAATTAGAAGTCATTGGTTTAGAGAAACCAATTATCAATAAATAATATAAAGGAACAATTATAATCCCCACTAATAGCATATGAAAAAATTAACGAAGATATTTTGGGGTTTTCAATTGGATGACTTGGCAGAGAAGGTAAATTCAAAGGAAAATTAAAGAACATGGGCTCTTGGCTTTACCCACAGTCCTTGATGGTGCATTTGAAAGAAACCTATGCCTAGATTGGAAGACTTATTGTTATCAGAATGTCATTGTTACCTAAAGTAATCTCTAGATTCACTGTGATCTTTATCAAAATCCCAACAACCTTTTTTTGCATAAATAGAAAACCCAATCTAAAAAGTTATTAATTTAGAAATTGTATTTATTTACATACTTGAGAGGCAGAGAGAGACAGAGACAGAGACTAAGACAGAGAGGGAGAGCTCCTGTCTACTTGCTCACTCTGAGGTACCTGCAATGGCCGGGACTGAGTTAGGCTAAAACTGGGATCCAGGAAGCTGGAATGAGGAGCTGGGGTTGGTAGTGAAATATAGGAGTTCATGTGGGATGGGGGTGTGTTAGCTGCTAGGCCAAACACCCCCACCAAGGTTTGAGTTTTATTCCTAACCAAATCATCGATCATTCTTGAGGGTGGAAAAAAGCATATTCAGACACCTACTTTCTCAAAACCCATCTCCTGTTCTTTCTCAATAAACCAGCACAGGTTGTGTTCCTGCAAAATAGGGGATAAACTAAAGAAAATGAAAACAGGGAAGCCAGGAATCAGGACAGAGGCAAAGTGGACTATAAGGTGTTAGCACGGTGGGCACCCGGGAGCCAGACCCGATGGGACCAGCAGCAGTATAGCTATCACGTGACTGCACAACGAAGCCCTCAGGAAAAGAGTGGAAAGTGGCTTGCGGTGTGAACCATATTTAGAAGGGTTTAAAGGTCCTGTTCGAAAGTTGGGGAAGCTACCATTAAGTGCTAAGAAAAGCAGGGAAATGAACAATGAGGCGGTCACTGACCTCAGGAAGAAGAGCAGCGGGCTGTGCAGGGAAGGCAGTGTCGTGTGCTCCCCGGCTCTGGTGTCCGTCAGCTCTGTCGGAAGGTGACAAGGAAGGGGGAGTTGGTGTGTGCCCATCTAAGAGCCCCCCCTTTTCATCTCCCTTAGTAGGAAGCCAGTGGATGATGTCCAGGAAGCACAGTAAGAATATTTAATTGAGATACATGCCGTTAAGTACCAGAAAATCACTAAAGAACACACACGTGGCTCAGGGAGCAGGGGCCGGGAGGGAGGGCACTGCTGGCTTGCACCATGAATTCTGACTTTTTAAACGATATCTGAAGCTTTCCCTGGGTGAAGAACTGTTTTCTGAGTGTGCAAGTACACAAAGATGCACTGTGAGGGTGTCCACTGCAGTGTGATTACGGCAGTGGGAAAATCACCATCGACTCAGGGAGGGAATTTGAGTGCCTATTGTGCATGCAGTCATTCTGTCAATGAAAACGACAGTTTAAGACAACAGAATGTTCGCTGGTAGTGGCCAAGGGGATCGTTAACTCCCATTCCTGCAGGAGTTCGGAGAACAGAGAGGAGTGCTGGCTGGGACTGGCTAGGGAAGAAGGCAAAACTTGAGCTTGGCTGCTCAGCCCCAGGCTCTGAAGCTGAGGGTGTGGAAAAGCCCTGAGAGGGGCAGGAGCCCAGCGTCGGGCAAGAGTGAGCAAACTGGCCTGGCCGGCACGGGGGTGGGGGTGGTAGTGAGAAAAGGCCTCCGGCTGCAGAGGGCATCAGGCCCCGCAGAGAAAAGCAAGGGCTTCCTGTGGCTTCACAGCCGTGGCCCATGAGCACCCAAACGTCATTCCGCCAAGCCGGTCAGCTGTGGGCTTTGTGGCGGTGGCGGTGGGGCTTTCCAGAAACTTCTACACGGTCTTTTCCTGTACCTTTGGCGATAGTAACACACTCTTTCAGAATGGCCAGTGGCCAAGACTAGGCTCATTGTAGCCGGAGTAGTTGAGATTAGGGGTGGGTCTAAAGACAGGTTCAGCGGTGAGTCTATGGCCAGGGTTAAAGTTTAGTCTGGGGCCAGGTTTAGGTTCAGTCTGCGATCAGGGTTAGGGTTTGTTTGCACACGCTGGTTTCTGATTGGATTTCATTTCATTTCTGGGTCAATAAATGTTGCTCAAGTGCAGGAATGAAGAGCATAGGTTGGCCCGCTGGTCTCCAAGCCCTGCCTGCAGCCCCTGCCTTCTTCCCCAGCTCCCCATACCCCACCCCCCACAGGGGTCTTTCCCAGACCTCCCCAGGCCCAGCCTTCCCTAAGTCCCAGCCCATGTGCTCACCCCATGCTTAATAGCTTACCTCTGAGCCCCCATGTGTTGGGTGCCTGGCCAGCGATGGGGGAGGGGCTCGTATGGCGGGAGGAAGTGGTGGGGAGCCCTGGTTCCCCCACCCCCAGCCCACCTCCTGTCAGCGGCCGTTGCCTCTGCCATCCTCATCCAAGCCGGGATGCCTGCCTTACTCAGCGCCCAGGAATCCTGGCCCACATGGTGCCGGCGCACTTTCGAGGCAGGCTACTGAAACTTTAATCCTAGCTTTCCTTTCGTTCCTGATCCCCCCAGCCACTACGGTCTCACTGGCCACGCCCTCTCCCTGTCCCCAGCAGGCACCTGAGTCAAACCTTGGAGAAGGACTTCCCATCCAGCCCAGCTTGGCCAGCTGGATGCAGGAACCACCCACAGCCAGGTCAGCGTGTGTGCGCATGACTGATGGTGGGGAGCCAGGGGACAGGGCAGTGTCCGCACTGCCACCTTCCTGGGAGCACGCTTCCCCAGCAGCTGGCCCTCGGCTACCTTCCAGTTCGGCTGCTTTCCTCCTGGCCTTCGTGCTGCAACACGCAGGGGTTTCAGGAGCAGCTTTGAGGATGCAGAGCCCAGCTTGGCTCCGAGGCAGTTGGGGAGGGAGGGGCCGCTCCTCCCTCAGCTTTTGTTGCCCTTCCCCTCTCATGCGCTGTCCTCTTTGCTTGTCTCTCTGGGCCCTGCCTGTCTCCATTGCTCCCTGCCCTTTTTCTATGTGTCCTGTTCCTGTCCCGCTCCCGCATGGGATCTCTGTCTGCATCCCTGCCCGGCCTCTAGCCCATGTCTTACTGCTTCTCTCTTTCTCTGTCTGCATCTCTCGCTTGCAGAGTTTGCTCCATCATCACAGAGCGTCTCCTTCCCACCCAATTACTTTATGACAAAGACATGCAACAAATACCCACTGATGGCAGCAATCGTCTGAGACAGGGACTCTCCTCAACCTCCTTGCATCCCAGTACCCTGAACGGGACATTTCACCCCTGAGCCACTCTTGGAGCTAAGGCAATTCAAAAACCATGGAATGTTCTCTGAGCTTCTACCAGGCAGGTGCTAGGTGCTGGGAATGTGTAAGACAGATCTCTGTCCTCTAAGAGTTTACGGGGGGGGGGGGGGGGTGCGGGGAGGAAGGGCACGTGTGTGAGGCCAGAGCCAGAATACAAATGCTGAGATGAATAACAAGGTCAAGTGTAGCCCAATCTCCCCTGCTGTGCTGAGGACTAAGGAGTCACTGAGGAGTCCTTACAGAGCCTGTTTGCGGAGAACCTGCTGTTGGATGGGGCTTGTGGGGGTGGGATGGCCTTCCAGGCAGGGGAAACAGCAGGCCGTGGTGTTTTGGAGGTGGGATCCTCCGGGGCTCTGGGAAGCTGGGCTGCTGGGCCCCTGGTGCTGCTGTTTGTGAACAAATGGGAAAAGGTGGAGCGGCCACTTGAATGCAGATGGTGGCCCTGGACTTGCGAGCTGAAGTAGCTTCCTGAGCATGGGAATGGTGAACCAGCGGTGACTCCAGGGTGCTTCCTCTCCTGACATTGGGCAGGACCTTTGTTCGTGTCCACAAAGGCAGCTGTGCAGATTCTGGCTCCACTGAGGGACAAACTCAAGGCCGTGGCATCCATCAGCAGTGTGAGGCCTTCGCAGATGAGGTCCACTGGATACACATGCCCAGCGGGTGACAGCAAGGAGGACTCCAGGGGACTGTGTCACCCTGCACTTAAACCCTTCAGTGACACCTCCTGTGCCTGGGATACAGCCTAGACTCTGCTGCGGTCTGCAGGCCTGGCCGGCCTGACAGTGCATCCTCCTACCTCCCCTGACTGCGGGGTCTTCTCAGCATGCTTTGGCTAACCCCCCACATACTCCTGCCCCGCCCACAGTGCCCACAGCTGGGCCCTTCCCCAGGGCCACCGGGGATGAGGTGTGGTCGGCCGGGCCCCATGTGGCACTCTGGGAGCCCTGGCTGCTGGGCAGCACCCTGGGTGGGGCGCTTGGCAGCTAATTGGTGCCTGTAAAGCACTTAGCAGCATAAAGGATGACACTGGTGAGGAATGCAGCTGCTAATCCCAGTGTCTCTTGAGTCAGAGGAGGAGCTAGGGAGGGGGCAGCCCCCAGGAGCTCCTGGACCAGTCCTGGAGATCTGCCCCTCAGGGGCAGGGGTCTCTGCCCCAGAGATCCACATCCAGGGAGCGCTCCTGAGCAGTGAGCTTGCCCGATGGCTTCTGCGTCTCAGGCTAGTTGAGGGAACATCCTCCAGATGTTAGGAGACCTGGGCTTTGATTTCCAGAGAGTCTGAGAGGTGTGCAGAGACGCTTCTTGCATCTGGACACCTGTGGTGCAAGTACTTGCCCACCTCCAGGCAGCGTATGGGCTCCTTGCCTGGCACAGTGAGGGTTCCAGCAGTGTCCTCCCCCTCCAAAAGCCTGGCCCTTCATCCTCCCTGTGTCCCGGGCAGCGGCAGGCGGTGTCACAGCAGAGACTGATCCGATGGCCACTTCGGAGCACTGAGGCAGTTCCCAGTCCTCGCCGTAGCCTCCAGGTACCAAGGACCAAGGCTGTCAGCCCAGCTCAAGCCAAGGGTGGGGGACCCTATTTTGCACTTAACTCACTGGTTCTCGGAGCAAAAGTGTGGGTGCGCTTTGATTGTCCTGGTGATGGGAACCGGGGTGTGGAGCATCTGGAGGTGGCAACGAGGAGGGGGTTTGAGTTTCCTACGAAGCAGGAAATGGCTCATCTCCTCCGTGACCTGGAACGTCAAGTCAGTCACCCAGAGAGGTGGAAACCTGCTTTTTATTATCCAAGCCTGACTCCGTTTTATAGAAGAGTTCTTGCTGAGACTGACTAGGTAAATTGAGGGAATGCACTCTGCGGTTTTCTCTGGCACATCTGAGGTGACGACGCCTCGCAGTGGCAGCTCCTGGGGCACGAGCGACCCAACAGGTGGACGCACCTGCCACCGTCACAGTGTGGCCTCCGGTGTGGTCCTGGCCGAGGGTCTGCACCCGAAAACCCCGCTGCCTCATTAGAAAGGTCGGTTCTTGTGCTCTTCCTGTAAGTCATGCTGTGTGGTGTGGTGTCTTCTTGGCATTATGTTATCTATGCATTTCATTTCCGGGTCATACAGAGGCTGGCTTCCGCTATAGAGCCCCTGGGGTATTGGCATCCTCCTTGATGCCTGGGGTGATAAACTTCACTCTGGACAGCACAGGGCTTCCCAGGAGTAGAGAAACAGGTGGGGTGCTTGTTCCTGGGGAACCACGGACGCTCTGTGAGCCTTAGCCCACGGCGGCCTCTGTTTGCTCGTCTGTGAAACAGACTGATGTTCTCAGCTGTGGGCACCTCTTCTCTTGTGGGACTCCAATGAAGGCAGCTGTGAAAGTGCCTGTTACAGGCAAATTCTTGATCCAACGCCATGCCCCTAGGTCCCTGCATCCTCAAACTGCCTACTGATCCCTGTTCCTGCCCCCAGCAGCCAGTGTCTACCCCATCCTATCTTTCAGCTTCAGGTTCACAAGGGCCGATAACATCAAATAGACCAAGCCACCTGACCCTGACCCTGCCAAAGTGTGATGCTTTTACCCCACTGTCCAGCGTGCTCTACTGTTCCCCACAGCCCCCGTGTCCAATAGGAAAAAAGCAAATGGAGGTGCTGGGATTTCAGCAATTGAGGAAAGCGGAGGTGATGCACACACTGTCTGCTGCCCACCCTGCTCCAAAGAGCAGGCTGGACTACGCTCTGCAGAGATTTAGACTCTGGCTTTGAGCTTTTCCCAGGAGGAAGAGGGTGGAGAGGAAGCAGGCGGGTCTGTGGTGATACCACAGCCTGCACGAGTAGGGTGAGGAGGGGCTTAGTCCTCCTCCGGCTCTTAGTGGTCAAGAAAGAGGCCCTTCTCCTGGGCTTAAAATTGTGCTTGGACTTCAGTGTCAGAACCATGTAGTGAACCACTCTGTGCCTCAGTTTCCTCTTCTATAAACTGGGTGCAACATCACTGGGTTAAAAGGAACCACGCATCTAAAGCCCTAGAACCAGGCTGGCACGGAGCTCAGGTTCAGCGTGACACAGCGGTGAGCTGGCTCCTTGCTGTTGACATGTGAGGTACAGGGGCTGGACACGCGTGCTGGGGGGGCACCCCATCCTCTTCTGGGCCCCGCAGCTGTAGTCCTGGCACCATGACTCACGGGCACTCTGGGGGAGCCGCCTCGGAACCTCTGCCTCCTCTCCCAGGCCTGGGGTGGCTGGGCCCATGGGATGACCTCAGCCAGGAAGAATGAGGGGCGCGGAGGCTAAGCGCTGGGTACAGGCCCCTGCCTACCCCTGGGGCCTTCCCAGCCCCGCCTCGCACCCACTCCCTAGTAGGTGACCCACAGGCCTCCAGCAGGGCTCCAGGGGTCACTCTGATGACTCAGTGCGGCCTCCTGATGCGGATCCAGTGCACGGGCCCTCTTGGCCTCCCCCTTCTGCAATCCACTGCTGCAACATTGATCCCAGCCTCAGTCCCACATGCCCCAGGAGCCGGCTCTGACTGAGCTCTGACCCCGGCCACGGACTGACTCCGGCTCAGACAGTCCCCGCTCTGATCTTTGGGCTGCAGCCTTGCTGCACATGGACCCAGATGAGTGGGTTTCTGAGCTGGTGCTCTGCTCTGCACCCTGCCTCTTCCTCCTGCTCCAGGCTGGGGCGCTCCACCTGCCTGCAGGAGAGGAGGGCCTGCCCAGTCCCCTTGGTTGGGAGAGGGGCTTGGCCTTAGAGATGGTGCCAGTGGGTTCTGCTGGCTCCAGCCCCTTAGCCCATGTCCCAGTGATGGCCTCCAAGGAGCATCCTTCCTCCCGTAGCTCTCCGACAGAAGGGGCCAACCCCAAACCCCGTCCATAGCCATTAGCCTGGGAGCCCCCTCAGAGCATCTCCAGAGCTCCCCAGTGGGGACAGGTTTCCTTAGAACAAAGCTGTGTATCTTCCATCAGTCAGGGGGAGGGGTCCCCAAGAGAACGAGCGGTGTCTCTGCCACCTGGGCGGGGGGGGGGGTCTCAAGGAGTGGATGAGAGCAGCTGGCATGCTGGGGCTGAGCAGCCGTGGGTTCAAATCTTGGCCTCGCCGTTGACTATCTCGGGCCAGTCTCTTACCCTCTCTGAGCTTGGTTTTCTCACGTGCAAAATGGGGCAGTGATGTCACATGTCTCCCGGAACTGTGAGGATTAAGGTCCGGGGACGCACTGAGGATGGGGCCCGGCTGTTAGCAGGTGCAGGGTCGTGGAGAGTCTCTCCCCGTCAAATCAGGGGCGCCATGGGGAGGCTGAGCTGCGTGCACACCCTGAGGATGTCCTCTCAGGGACTCTGGGCCTGCAGGGCGTTGGCCCAGCCTCTCCCTGCATTGCCTGACCCAGCCCACCTCTGGGCCCAGCTTGGTGAGGCTGTCACCGCTGTGGGTGCCCTTGCTGTGATCCATGGCCGCTGGTTCTCCTCAGACACCAGACATCCAGGGCTCGGCCCACTCCTGCCATGGGACCAGGCCGCTGAACCAGAGCTGCCATGCGTGTCTCCGAAGCCCTTGTGACCCAAACTTGTACCCAAACTGCCCTCGGCAGGGCTTGGTTCCTTTTCTTCTCCTCTCAATGAATTAAATCAACTAAGGCGTCTTGAATCACCGCACCTGGCCACTCGGCGCTTTCTCCTTCACGCAGCCTGATTCATTAAGGCTACAGGGCAGGTGCCAAAGTCAGCCATGACTCCCTAAGCCAGGGGCACACTTCCTGTGGGTGGTGGAAGATCCTGGCTACAGATCCCTGCCGAGGAGAGAGGAGAGCCAGCCTGGGGTGCCCTTGGGATTGCCCTCTGTGGACAGACAAAGGACGTGGTTCGGCGGGCGGGGGGGAGCTCACTTGGCTGAAGGAGGGCATGAGCTCAGGCTGCCCAGGGCGGGGGGGGGGCACCCATCTGCTTCCATCCACTTCAAGCATCCTGCCAGGGGACCTCCCCGATGCCAGGTGCTGGGGCGGGGGGCAGCATGACAAGGTGTCTCTGTGCCTCCTGGAGACGCCCTCTTCACCTGCATCGCCAGGAGCTCAGACACACATGGTGCCCTTCACCACCAGGAACCGAGTCAGCCCCGTCTTAGCACATTTGGGTCTCTCTCCTGCTGAATGTTTCCTTATCCGCAATCATTTGTCCTTAGTGGCAGCAGCACGAGCATGCGTGTTACTGTGCTCTCGGGAGGTAGGTGGGGTATAAATGGCAAGTCCAGTGGTGGGGCCCAGAGGTCCACAGGTGTGTCCTGGGTCTTTCTCGCTCTCACTGGTAACCTCAAGCTTCCGGATATGGAAATGTGAATCCCCAGGGGCCGGGAGCTAATCCAGTTGTGGCCTCTGTCTCGGGCTGGTGGGAGTACTGGGGCCCGGTGCCAGTGGGTGGGTATGAGTGATTTCTCTGATCAGGGTTGGTTGCACACTCCTCTTGCTGCTCGGAGAAGAAACAGGGAGGCTTTGCTCTCGCTCCAGGCCATGGACAGGCCATGTGGCGCCAGCTGCTAGAAGAAGAACCAAGTTGTCATCAAAATGACTGCTGCTGGCCCGGAGACACCCACTCCTCCCTGAGACCCTGCGTCCCCCCCGAGCATGGGCTCCTCCACATCGCACTCCCTGTATCCCAGGGCGGCTGACTGAGCAGATGTCAGAGCCGGGCCCTACTCCCTTGTAGCAGGAGCCTGCTCCCGGTGTGGAAGAGCGCCAAGGCTCTGGGCGGCAGGAGCCTGCTCAGTGAGCCGAGGAGAGCTTTCTCGAAGCACCTCTTGATCTGGAGGTGGGCCTCGGGGCCCCCCGAGCCCCTGCCTCTCAGTTCAGCTGTGCAGATGGCATGTACTCAGTCAACGTGGCCAGGCACCTGTCCAGCCACACAGTGGCCTCGGATTCAGCTCCCATCCTTAGCTTCACCGCACAAGGAAACTGAGGCCCACAGGACTCAGGTCACGCAGTTGGGAAATGGCAGATGGCTGAAGTTCTCCTAACCCTCGCGAGCCGCCGACTCTCCTTCCTGGCTTCCTTCTTCAAGTGTTTATGGAGTGTGGACTCTGTGCCAGGTGCTCAGGCTGCAGCGGTGAGGGAAACACGGCAGACAGGGACATCGTGGAGTGTGAGTGGGAGAGGACCCGGAGGAGAGGGAAGCGGACTGGGGATGCTGTGTGTGGGTGGGGGGTGGGGTGGTATTGCAGTTTAGGTGGGGGGACTGCAGGCCCAGTTCAGCTGAGACTCGAAGGAAGGGGGACAGGAGCCAGGTGGTTGCCCGGGGAAGCAGTGAGCCTGGCCTGGCCAAGACAGCAAGGGGCACGTGGGGCTGAGCCGGGGCGAGAAGCGGGGGAGGGCGGAGAATGTGGGGTCATGTCGGCCATGGTCAGGCCTTTCAGAGTTTTCTCCAAAACCCACTTGGTTCCACGGGAACAGGGATGCTGCACCATCATGCCTTTGGCTTCTTCCCCGGCCCATAGTAGCCTCGGCAGAGTTTTAAGCACCGGGTTACCTCGGTGAGGAGGACCCGTGGGGAGGTTCCTGTGGTGGTCTGGGGGCACCGTAGGATTCTGGAGGTCTCTTGAAGGTGGTGCCTTCTTGCTGCTGGGTTGGTTGTGGGCTGGGAGAGCAGATGGGGGTGAAAGATCTGTGTGTCCAGGACACCTGGGAGGCTGGCGTGCCCCCTCCAACAAGGCCCGGGGTAGAAGAGGCCTTTGTAGGCATTTGATCAGAGTTCAGTGTGGGGCAGAGGGCGGAACTCCTGCTGTGCTCCGTCCATAGGGCTGTTGGGCTGCAGTGGGACCTATGGCCTGGAGGCCCAGGCTGAGGCCTTGACCCTGGGGTCTCACTGACCATTGGAGCGAACAGCAGGGCTGGGACTCGAGCCCCTGGTGCTCCAGCTCCTGCGTCCACTGTCTCCACCACAGCCACGGTAGGAAGGGCTGGGGCCGGCAGAATTCAGGTCAGAGGCCAGGCCGCCTGACTGGAACCCAGGCCTCCTGGCTTGGGGCTCAGAGAGTGCTCACGGAGCGATGGCGCGGGGTCGGGGGAGGTGCCCTGACAGGTCTGGAGTGTGAGCGTGAGCTGGGGCTCCTGCTGTGCCCCACCAGGGGCGCGTTTGGCAGGACTCACGCGCTTCCTGCTGGGAGAGGCCCAGGTCCCTGGGTGGGGGCCCCACACTCTGTCCCTGCCTCCCTGATTCATTCCAGCTCCCTGGAGGCCTGAGTCACTTTCTTTCCAGGTAAGAGCTGCTTGTTTGGCAAATCCTGGGATTCTGTGGGCAGGAATAGGAACTCCTGCCCAGGGTTGGACCTGGGCAGAGGTGAGGCAGGCAGCCAGCCACACCTGTCCCAAATCCCTGCCCTGGCCTGGAGTCCACTCACTTGTCTGGCCACCCATCCGCTCGGCAGCTACTTAGGAGCGGTTTGCACGGTTTGCACAGGGCTTCCCAGCAGGTGGGGACACTGTGGCCCTGCAGGACGGAGGCGGGTTCAAGTTACAGCCCCAGGCTTGTCTGCTGCCAGCTCTTGTCGGCAGTCACCACTGTCCCCATGCCTGGCTACCTGCCGTCTCCCAGCGCTCTGCTTCCAGTTCCGTTCCAGGGAAGGAAGCGGTGGCCTTGGGGGCGTGTCGTTCCTCTTGCACTTAATGTGGGCCATGGCAAGGGGAGGTGGCTCAGATTTCGGAAGAGCGCCTTTGTGGGTGGCAGCAGCAGGGGCTGGAGAGGAGCCATGGGAGACGTCTCAGGTGGCAGGTGCTCAGCCACGAGTCTGTGGAAGTATTCCGACGAATATCAGAGAAACGAGGCGTGTAGTTCTGAGTGGAGACATAGCCAGAGGAATGGAACACAGGATGTGTGTGAGGGCGGGGGGTGGAGGCGATTGCCCAAGGGCGTGTTCAGGGCAGCGCTGGACAGGGGCCATGAGCTGCTACCTCCTCTCCCAGGCAGCCTTCCTGGCCGACTCCTCTGGTTCCTCAGCCCCAGCCGGCTCTGCTTCCCTGGCACAGCCTGCACTTCAGAAGGAACTTCTAGAACTTCCTGGGTCATGCCCGGGCTCCCAGGGAACAGGGCACAGGTGGCTCTCGGGATGTCCACGCTGCGGATGGTGACCCTGGGATGCCAGGAAGCCCAGAGGTTTCCCCAAGGAGGGTCAGGGCTCAGAAGCAGGGCCGTTCCCTCAGGTGGGATCGAGGCAGGTGGGTCGAGTGTTGCCGGAGGCGTGCGCGTGAGCCTGGCCTCCACGGAGCCCCTGAGTGAAGGCTGAGTTGCTTGGAATTCTAGCAGGGGTGAGTCACGCCTTCCGACTGAGGCACAGGTCCCCATTACAGACAGGCTTCCTTGGGAGCGGTGTCACTGCACCCATCGCCGCGAATGCCATAATCAGAGACTTTCTTCCTGGGTGGAGGGTGGAGGGTGGAGGGTGCAGGGGTGGTGGGCAGGGGAGAGGAGGCGGCCTGAGAACCTCGGAGCAGGGCGGGGTAGCCTTGTGCATCTGTGCCCCGGGAGGGCTGTGTGCACTTGGGAACTTCAGAGTAATCCACCCCACACTTTACCAATGCCCCAACAGCCAGATCAAACCTGCCCTCTTAGGTTGACTCCCGGTGAGAATTTGGTTTTCTGGGAGAGGGCTGTAGGGGGCTGCCTTAGGGGGACCATGGCGGGGAGGTCCTGGACCCCGGTTTTCCATGGCAGAAAAACTCCAACTCAGGGAAAGCCAATCAGCCCGGCAATGGATGCTGCCTATGTCAGGCCTCCGCCATGCAAATTGGCTCCACTCCCACGGAAACAGACAGTGCCCTCTCTCTAGACAGCGCACGCTATCTCGATCGAGTGTGCCCGCAATAAGCATGTACACCTCGCACGGCACAATTGCCTGCCACGCCTCTCGCCAGGAACCCAGAGCCAGAGCTGCAATCTGCTGAGACTGCCAGCAAACAAAGCGCGCCGGAGACGGCACTGCTGACTTGTTCTATTGTGTGAAGTCCAGACGCTTCGACGTCCCGCTCGGAAACGAGTCCGCTTGAGGAAAATGAAGGCTGAGAACTTCAGGAACACTGGTAGCGAGACCAGGAACTACACTAAACTCATTTCCAGATATATTATAAGTAAGCCTTGGTAACTACATGTATGTAGGCTAGAGGACGTGGCTAATATTGACCACTCATAAAAAATGAGAGATTGTGAAATAAAGATGAGTTTGAGCAAATTAGACTATATTGCATCTATTATAGGTCGTTGACTCCTTATTCTGAACATTAAAAGGGATGCTAATTTATATTATTTGATTTTCTGCTTCTCTCCATTTCTACTAAATAAAAACTGAATAAAATAATCTTTAAAAAAGATTTCATTTATTTATTATTTATTTATTATTTCATTTATTTGAAAGAGTGACAGAGAAAGAGGGAGAGACAGAGAGAAAGGTCTTCCATCTGCTGGTTCACTCCCCAAATGGCTACAACAGCTGGGTCTGGCCCATGTTGAAGCCAGAAGACTGGAACTCCATCCAGGTCTCCCACATGGGTGGCAGAGGTACAATGCTTGAGCCATCAACCATTGTCTTCCCAGGCCCATTAGCAGGGAGCTAGATTGGAAGTGGAGCAGTCAGTTCTCCAACCGGCACCCATATGGGATGCTGGCATCACAGGGCATAGCTTAATCTGCTATGCCACAATACCGGTCCCAGAACAGAATTACCTTTTTTTTTCTTTTTTAGATTTTATTTATTTATTTGAAAGGCAGAGATACAGAAAGAAGGACACACACACACACACACACACAGATAGATCTTCCATACACTGGTTCACTCTCCAAATGACTGCAATGGTCAGGGCTGGGCCAGGCCGAAGCCAGGAGACAGGAGCTTCTTCCAGGTCTCCCACGTGGGTGCAGGGGCCCAAGGACTTGGGCCATCTTCCGTTGCTATCCCATGCACATTAGCAGGGAGCTGGACTGGAAGTGGAGCAGCCAGGACACGAACCAATGGGATGCCAGCATTGTAGGCGGAGGCTTAAGCTTCTGTGCCACAGTGCCAGCCCCCAGAATAATCTTAATGTTTTATCAGAGCCTCCAAACTCTCAGAGTTCATGGAGTGACCAACCGCCTTGCTCTTCCCTGCTGGGAGCGGCTGGTGGGACAGAGGCCCCTCGGAGGGGAAAGGGAGGCCGTCGGCTGGGGAGGATGCAGCTCCAAGACTGCGTCGTGCAGCCAGTCACACGTGTGTTTCTCAGTGCTCTGGAAAACAAGAGCCGGCCACAGGTCTCGGAGTCACTGTGATTTCCATGTAGCGACAAGCATTTTGACGGTTCAAGATACCTTCCCAACTGAAGTGTTAGGAAAAGACCCGATTTCTATTGGTGACAAAGTCACAAGTCCTGTTACACATTGCTGTGGTTTGCTGCTGGCACCTGTAGGTGAAAGGAAATGGTTAGGGTTGGGGAACATGACGGGGTCATCTCTCCCCTTTCAGAGCCCAAGTCCTCTGCATTCTGCGGACTTGCAGTGGGTGGGGCCCGGGTCAGGTGGCCTGGGAAGCCGGCCTTCGTGTGGGAGGCTCTGGGCTGAACATCCCACAGGAGCTCTGTCCCTCAGACCCCTGCTTAGTGCCTCTGTCCATCCACGCCTGTGTCCTGCCTCCCCACATGCTCCCTGGTGGCTGCTGCTTCTGGCTGCCTACACATCCACTCCTCTGTCTATCCCATGCTCAGAGGGACATTAGCATGTAAAGTCCATCGTGTCATCCTCTACCTGAAATCCTTCAGTGGCTCCAAGAGGCAGACCTGGGCCACCAAGTACCAACTTGGCTGCTCCCCCAGGCCCTCCACACCAGCCTGGCCACCTGTTCTTCCTGGTTCATGCTGGATGCTTGTCCATGTGCCCAGCCTTGGCCCTCACTGTTCCCTGCTCGGCTGCACACCCTGCAGACTCTCAGCTAGCGTTCAGACATGGCTTTCTCCAGGAGCAGTCCCTGTTGGCTATGGTGCCCTAGGGTTTAGGGGCTCCAGGCTGGCCTGCTAGGACAGGCATGCTTTCTCTTGCTGTGCGGGGCCAGGGTGGGGAGCCCGGTGCACATCCTGCCACCTGGGGGACCCCTGCTGCAGGCTCATGCTGACTTGAGGAGCTTTGGTGGGCCTGGGGTGTGATGCTGACCCAGTGCTGGGAGCCAACCTGCTGGCCTGTGGCATGGGGCAGAAGCAGTCTCCCTCCCTGTGTGTCCCATGGGGCAGAGGTTGCCTGGGAGACCTCCCGGCATGCCACAGCCCTTTGGTGCACTTCTCTGTTTTTTTTTGAGTAACACCATCCTCCTTGTAGACTGTATGCTTGCAGGAGGCAAGTATGGTTCAGGGCCCAGCTCAGCAAGTGCTGTTGATGGAACATGAGGGCTGTCTGCAAACGCCTGTGGCTCCTGGTGCCCTCTTCCCACCTGCCCACCCCAGGAGGGCTTTGCGGGTATGTCCCTACTAACTTGCTCAGTCACCCCTACTCGTCTTGCAGGTGGGCTACTGGTGACTCACGGCCACTGGGGCTGGACCTGGTTCCAAGGGAGCTCCCAGGAGACTAAATAGGTGCTCAACAAGCATGTATTGAGTGTCAGCCAAGCTTGGAGGCAGCAGGATGGACAGATTGACCTGATTGGAGGTGAGGTTTCCAGGGTCAGCGTTCGGTTTCCGGGCAGGTGGTGCTGGGGAAGGCACTGGGCTGTCTGGGGAGTCCCGCACCCCTCATTCTGGGCTGGGTGCTCCAGATAGGATCCTGGCACACCCCTGGCAGCCTGCCGCCACCTGCTCAGGGGCGGGGGCAGCAGGTGGGGCACACTTATCACCAACCAGGGCAGTGGGTGGGGCCAGCCTGGCTCTGGGGAGATGCCAATCACAGAGGCACTCCTCAGTGGAAAATCACCACGCACACAGCCCCTTCCTGGGGTGGAACAGCAAGGGCCAGAGGGATATGGGCCAAAGGCCGCAGGCTGGGGGAGGATGCTGAGTCCCGTCTGTGAGCCCCACGCGTGGGTGGCGCTTAGCTGGGGTCGGGGTGAGCCAAGGGCCAGTCCTTGGCCCCATGGAGTTTGGCTTTGCAGGGCCAAGAGAAGCCATTGCAGCCTCCATCGAGGCCATGGGCATTTTTTTAAAAAAAGATTTATTTATTTATTTTAAAGACAGAGTTACAGAGAGGCAGAGAAAGAGAGAGAGAGAGAGAGAGAGATATCTTCCATCCACTTGTTCACTCCCCAAATGGCCACAGTGGCTGGAGCTGTGCCAATCCAAAGCCAGAGACAGGAGCTGCTTCCAAGTCTCTCACATGGGTGCAGGGGCCCAAGGACTTGGGCCATCTTCTCCTGCTTTCCCAGGCCATAGCAAAGAGCTAGACTGGAAGTGGAGCAGCCGGGACTCGAACCGGCGCCTATATGGGTTGCCAGCACTGCATCCCACTGCCATATCTACCCCCTTAAGGTATGCAGGCTAATGGCTTAAACACAAGCACTTGGGTGTAAGATGTACTTGCACGTGCTCAGAGGATATCCTGCAGGCGCTTCCACACTCACGTTCACAAATGAAGATGGTGTCTCCCAAAGCCACAGGTAACACCGGGTCCCAGGCACACCAACACCTGGAGACCCAAGTGGCCTGCCTGGGACAGGAAGCAGCCTCCACATGGTGGCTCAGCCCCCGTCCTGTGCTGGAAGGTGAGGAGTCACGGGGGGTATCTGCTTTCTTTTCTGTACACCTGAAAACTATTCTTGCAATTGAACAGGACAATTTTGTAGCTCGCGTCACTACTCTTTGTAAACAGCATTTTAAATCATTGCATAATTTATTGTCATGTGGGTGGACCATAATTTATTAAGCCAATCCCCTATTATTGGATGTGTAAGTTGTATTCAGTCTTTCAAAACACAGTGCAAAATCTTTATACACCTATCACATGATTTGCTTGGATTGAATTCCCAGAAGCCACACTACTGGGTCAAAGAGCAAGACTTCTTTTAAAGGCTTTTGATTCATCACGCCAAATTCACCAAAATGACCAGCTCGTACTGCCCCCAGTGCTGATTTTCCTGTTCTCAGGCCTAGCTATTCTTATTTTAAAACTGAATATCATGTACAAAATCATTTCTTTGGCTGCACTTTTTATTTGTATTTGCAGATTATTAATTATAAACCTTTTTACTTGTTTCTTAGTCATTTATATGTCCACTTTTTTGTATTTCAACTCTTTACTGTTTATCTATGTTGGTCCTAGGATTTCTTCATACTGATTTCTAAGAACTCTTTATATATTAAGGGCAGTAATTCTCCCATTATTGGCCATGCTTATTTCAATGATTGTTTCTATGTTTCCTGCTTGGTTTCAATTTTTTTTTTTTTTTAACACGGAGAAGACTTAAGTTCCAAGTGATGAAGTTGGAAATACGTTCCTTCACAACCGCTCTGTAAGTGCCTCCCTGCCGCAGCTGCTGGCTGTCACTTCTCTTGGCTTCCTTGTGTGTGTCTTCATTTCACATTCAGCTCTGGGGTCTGGAAAACAAGGGAGACCGCATCCCTGCCCTCTGGGAGCCTGCCTGCAGCAGAGCTGGGAACGCACACTTGTGTGCCAGAGATAAGACGTGCAGATCAGCGGTCAGTGAAAGGAGGAGGAGGCTTCCTAGGAGCCGGGTCTTCAGGGGAACGCGCCAGGTTGCCCTGGGCCGAGAGAGGTTTTATCTATTAAATACGGGCATGGGCTTGCTAGGTGGCAGGCACTGCTGGAAGTGCTTTGTCAGCACTAACTCACCCCATCCTCATGATTAGTTATTCTCCTATGATCCCCATTTCCCAGATGAGGAAACTGAGGCACGAATAGCATAGACAACTGACTCAAGATGAGAAAGGTAGCAAATGGGAAGGCCTGGGTTTGAACCCTTGGGTCTGGCTGCTTTTGGTGGGGGAAGGAGCAAAGACCGCTCACACTTGCGAGACGTCAGCACTCACAGAAGGATTAAATCGGTTCACAGACTTTTCTCATCAATGGTCAAATGATAGATATTTCAACTCTGAAAACCAGGAGGAAAAATGGAGGCTGTGACAGGCACTTACACAGCAAGATAGGAAAAGATGTTCTAGTTGTGGAATTGAAAGTAAAATAATAATGGCATATGCTTTTTTTTTTACAGATAGAGATAGACAGTGAGAGAGAGCGACAGAGAGAAAAGTCTTCCTTCTATTGGTTCACCCCCCAAAAGGCCACTACAGCCGGCGCTGCACCCATCCAAAGCCAGGAGCCAGGTGCTTCTCCTGGTCTCCCATGCGGTGCAGGGCCCAAGCACTTGGGCCATCCTCCACTGCCCTCCCAGGCCACAGCAGAGAGCTGGACTGGAAGAAGAGCAACCAGGACTAGAACCCGGCGCCCATATAGGATGCTGGCACCACAGGCGGAGGATTAGCCAAGTAAGCCACAGCACCAGCCCCCAGAATATGCTTTTTAAGAAATAATGTAGGGCCGGCGCCGTGGCTCAATAGGCTAATCCTCCACCTAGCGGCGCCGGCACACCAGGTTCTAGTCCCGCTCGGGGTGCTGGATTCTGTCCTGGTTGCCCCTCTTCCAGGCCAACTCTCTGCTGTGGCCCAGGAAGGCAGTGGAGGATGGCCCAAGTACTTGGGCCCTGCATCCCATGGGAGACCAGGAGAAGTACCTGGCTCCTGCCTTCGGATCAGTGTGGTGCGCCGGCCACAGCAGCCATTGGAGGGTGAACCAATGGAAAAAGGAAGACCTTTCTCTCTGTCTCTCTCTCTCTCTTCCACTCTGCCTGTCAAAAGAAATTTTTAAAAATTTAAAAAAATTAGTAAGTAATGTAGGTCTAACGTGAAGGTCGGATTCTGGATGCCTGTGAGGCTTTGCTGAAATGGAGTTGCACGTTGGTGGTCCTTAGTATTATACCCACTGCAGACGTGTGTCTGTCATCACCAGGCAGCTGGTGGGGTCCTAGGAAAATGGGTGGCTGGAGGGGCTGTGGTAAGGCAGAGCTGTGCTGGACAAAGACACTCTTGAAACCCTGCGGGAGTGGAGAAGAGGCAGGTGTCCCGCGCTGCAGTCCGGAGGGGCAGTGTCGGGGGAGGGGGGCCCTTCTGAGACTAGCGACTGAGTGTGGGCTGGGGGACAGGCCCAGAGGCATGTGGGCTGGTGGGCAGGACCTGGCCCCTGCTCACCGAGTGGGCCGTGCCCTGGGCCCTTGCCTCTGTTGGACAGCTTGGGGTGCCCCTTGAGCTTGGCTTCTGTGGGGCACCATCAAGACCACGCGGCATTTGCAGCCACCGTGGGGCTTTCTCTCTGGGACGCAAGCGCTGGGCTTTGCCTTTGGATTCCTTTCCCGGAGTGTGGACCTCCTGTTAGTTCATGGCGACGGCAGGACAGACTGGGCTGGGGACACTGCGGGGAGCGGAACACGCGGAGGCAGAGGTAGCCGAGCAAATCCAAGCGCTGGGGCACTCAGTTTCGCCCGAGACTGATCGCACTCCCAGGCTGCGCTCTTGGGAAACACCCGTTGATTTCTCTCGCTGATATCTCCTTGGGGAGCACCGTGGCCCCCTCTCCGTCCCGTGTGGGGGTGGGAGGTGGCCACTTGCTGTGGCCGGGCTCTGTAATTAAGTCTGTGGCAATGGGCGGGGAATTGGACAGATCTCGTCCCACAGGGGTTCCTGCTGTCAACGGGCTTAAACCCAGGCAGGCGGATGACGAAATGTTCCTGAGAAAGGAGTGCTGGGCGAGCCTGAGGCACGGCACATGCAGATGGGCTGCGGGGACAGACAGGGCGCCTCTGCGGTGCATGGGGCCACCATCTGCCCAGCGGCGCAGGAGGGCTGTGCGGCCAGGCGAGGTGGGAGGTTTGCGCTAAGAAAATGTCAGTCCCTGCTTTACTGTGACCTAGAAGTGACCCCGCTCTCTCTCAGACTTACTCTTGACCCTCGGGCAGAGCTTTAAGCCCCACCCCAGAACTTTAAGCCCCGCCCCAGACCAATCTTTGAACCCTACTCATTGTCCTACAAAATAAGCATTCTTCATCCCAAAGGAGACTGGACACAGCCACGTGGGCGGCCCGGAGCTGGAGGGTGGCCCATGGAAGCTCGCTGGACTGAAGCCGAGGGCGGGGGCGGCGGGGGGGGGGGGGACAGCCTTGTCACCTGGCTCCTGCTTGGCTGAATGACTAGGCAACCCTCTTAGCCACGGTGACAGATGTTCCCACCTACCCACTGCTCTTGGAGGAGGGGTGAAGATTCCAAGGGGAGGAGCAGACACGATCTGGAAGCTGTGCCTGTCCTCCACACTTGGAGTACTCCTCTGAGAAGGACAGTGCACCCACTGCACAGACCGCCCGCTGGGCCCCGCCTGCAGCCTGTGTCCCCCTGCGGCTGCCGCTGCTGCCACACGTGGCGACTTGCTTATGGTTTTCTCTTCCCCACGCTCTCAGCTCTCCCTGTTCTTTCTCCTTGTTAATTTTCATTGGGACATATTTCAAACGCTCTGAATGACAGACAGAAGAGGAGCCGCCACCCCCCGCAGCTCTCCTTCTGCAGGGGCCCTGGTGGACGGCGCCTGCTGGCTCTGCCCCCACCCCCCCACCCCGACTGGGCCGAGGCCACACACACCTCCCTGCGGCTGAAGCCTGCCCCTGTGGCCGGGACGCACACGGGATGCTCACGCCCGCCCAGCGTGGGAGAAGTGGGACCAACTCCAGGATGCTCCGTGCTCTGCCCAGCTGTCCCTAGACCCCGGACCCTGCCCTGCAGCGCAGGCAGTGCCTCCCTAGCCTTCTCTCCTCTCCTTGTCTCAGGGTCAGACTCACATGCAGAATGAGGGCTGGCTCTCCAGCTCTTTCTGGCACCTTCTCTATTTCCTTTCTCTCAGGCATTTCCCCTAATAAAATAAAACCTTTAATCCCGTCTTGGTGCCTGCTTTTTAGAGGACCTGGACCAACAGACCCCATGTCCCATATACCCATTATCCACAGGTAACAGTTAGCAAGATTTTCCAACCTTTGCTTCATCGAGCCACTCTTCAAGCTGCTGCTTTTTTTTTCTCTCTCTCTTTTTAACCTTCCCCCACTGAAATGACTTGAATTCCAGACACCGTACCATTTTATTCTTAAATACCGTTGATCCTCATTATTCATGGATTCCATATTTGCAAATTTGCCTGCTTTTAAAATTTATTTGAAATGCCAAAATCAACACACAGTGCTTTCTCAGTCATTCACAGACATGCGCAGAGCAGTGAAAAATTTGTCTCCAGTGCAAGGGCTCCCGCCGAGGTTAAGCAAGGCGGCGTTCTGCCTTCTTGTCTCAGAAGCTGGAATACGTGTCCTTGCACAGCCTGTTGAGGGCCATGCTCCCGTATTTTTGTCCCTTTTGTGGATGATCTCACTGTGAAAGGCCCCCAAGTGCTGTCCAGTGGTCCTGTGTACAAAGGGGGTTGCGATGTGGCCTTCCAGGGACGGATGGGAGTTGGGGAAGCTTCACTTACACTGTTGCTGGCCATGGGCTCAAGGCAAATGAATCCAGGATACCTTCAAATTCGGCGCCCTGTGGGACTGGCATTGTGGCACGGCGAGGGAAGCCATGCCTGTAACACCTGCAGCCCTCTGAGCACCTGTGGGAGTCCCAGCTGCTCCACTTTCAGTGCAGCCCCCAGCTAATGCTCCTGGGAAAGCAGGGGAGGATGGCCCTAGTGCTTGGGCCCCTGCACCCATGTGGGAGCCCTGGATGGAGTTCCAGGTACCTGGCTTCAGCCTGGCCCAGCCCCAGCTTTTGCCACCATTTGGGGAGTGAACCAGAGGATGGGCGATCTCTCTCTCTCTGCAACTCTGCCTTTTGAATAAATAAATGTCTTTTTTAAAAAGTGTGTCCTTTAGCAGAAGCACATAAAATAAGGCTTATGTATTGACAAAAATGCTGTGAGCAGAGATGCATAGGAACCCAATGCTGTGTTTCCCCTGGAGCAATGGCTGCGTGTGTGCTGGATGACTCAGTATTGTGGCAACTCTGTGTCCCGGAACTACTGTGCCCAACCTTCAGTGTTATACACGCTTCCCTACAGGACCAGAAAGTACCACTCATTCCTTGGTCTCCTCTAATACTCAACCTACTCTCAAGGCACCCCCAGGGTCTCTCAAACTATCTGTAACGGTTGTTTTATCCAATTCAAACAAGAGCCACGTTTCATATTTGGTTGTTGTGATTCTTAACTTTCTTAATCTACAGCATTTCCTTCTTCTCTTTGAATTTTAGGTTTTTTTTTTTTTTTCACACTAATAAACTTGTTGTAGAAGCCAGGGCAGGTGCCCTGTGGAATATCCCACACTCTGGATTTGACTGTTCCCCTTCTTCTGGTATTTACTCTATCCCATACATTCTCTGACAATGGAATTTATCTCTAGAAGATTCTATTACTGGTGTGGTTGGAGTACAAATGGTGAATGGAGGAGTGCTGAGAGTTGAGGGTGGAATTAGAGTTCTATTGAATAGGGTGAAGTCAGGGTTGCCTGGATTGGGGTTTGAATTCAGGACAGGAATTGGCTGTGTTTGGCAGGATGATCCATGGTTCATAATGAGGGCTTGGGATCCAGGACTTCTAGGTTCAAATCAAGGTTCTACCTATTCATTGTTGACCTTGGAGAAGTTATGTAACCTCTCTCCGTCTTAGTTTCCTCAATTGTGAAAGGAAAATAACAAGAATCCTTGCCTCATAGGGTTCCTGTGAGGCTGAAAGGAGCTGGTAGATGTAAAGTATCTGGACTGGCGCCTGGCACATGGTAGCTGCCATGTAAGTGTTTGCCATGCTGTTGTCGCTGAGGTTAGGCTAACACCGGAGCTGGGTTAGTGGCAGGGGAAGGGCAACTCCAGTTCCGGAGTCCATCCGTTGCTGGAGCCTTTGTCTCACGATAGATAGGAGGGGCTCCGGGGGTGGGAGGGCCAGGGTCACCCTTCCTTGGAATAGACTTTCTCATCCTCCCCCTGGAGACCAGGCTGGGAAGGAATGGGAGCAGTGGCTCTGCCCCAGTTGCTCGGGGAGCGTCTTCATCCTTCAACCAGTGTGGACTCCTTTCCCTTTGTTGCCCAGATGCCAGTAAGCTGTGGGGATTCCCTGATACAGCTACAACCATGGATGGAGTTTTAGAAGACAAGGGATTGACCTGGACCTCCAAGTTACTTAGAGAAGGCGGTCTTACAAGTCTTGCAGGATAAGAACACCTGCATGAACCTTTGGACCAGCTGCATGGAGCTAACATGGAGAAGGGCTGATCCAGTGCCAACCCAAGAAGAAGGTAAACCTCATGGTGGCCACTAGGGGTGCTGGCGGATGTGGCTGTGGTAAGCATCTGTTCATCCCACCACCCACCCCTTTATCCAGCCATCCATTCACCTAGCTGCCACCCACCACCCACCCATCTGCCCATCTGCTTATTTACCTATTCATCCATCCATCACCACAACAAATACTGACAGACCACTCTGAGTCAGGCACATACCAGCCCAGCACCAAAGCAGCTTATTATCTAGTGCGGGAGGCACACAGCTAATGACTACATGCTGCGCTAATAGAGGAATGTACACTATGTGATGAGAATTCTGGGGAGGGCGGGACCGTTTCTGGCTTCATCCAGGGACTGGAAAGGAGGCCTCTCTCTTCCTTCCTCGATTCTAACTCTTCCACTCCCGTGACAACCCCTATCTTAGGACTGGGTTCTGTGGCAGGCCAAGTTTTCGGGTTTTTTTTTTTCTAAGTCCCCAAGTTCAACTTGAGAAGTCAACTGTTCATTCTAGGGAGGAATTCTGGAGTTACCAAATGGCTGTGCCATACCTGGCCAGGCATGGTTCCCTGAGGTCATGGACAAGTTCTCTGCAGAGAGCTCTCTTCCTTGGGGAGACACAGATAGCCCCGTCTTCTGGGTTGACAAGCACATGGACACGGCACTGACCATGGGACCCCCATCCCCCAGATTAGAGCCATCTTCATTCATGGGAGATATGTGCCAGAAGCCCCTTTGATACCCTCCTATGCCCACCCCACCTCTAGGCCCTTGGTTTAGGTCTCTTAGCAATGGCTCTCAGTGTCATGTGGCCTGTTGGGGAATGTTTCACCCCTCGAACTGATTGTAGGCTCCACGAGTCAATGTAGGAAGTGAACCCCTAAATAAGACCAGGCTCTCCAAGGCTGCTCGCTGCTGGGGATGGCGTCGGCTCCATCAGCCTTGGCCAAGGCCTCATCCCCTGTCTCCCAGGTCCAGATCAGGAGCCCAGAGAGCCTCTCAGGCTAGCCTGTTCACTAGGGGAAGCCGGCTGGGGCCTGAGGTGGTTCAGCACACTCTCTCTCCTTCTGTCTGTCTGACCAGAATTCCACTGGCAAGCCCCAGGGCTGAGGCAGCAGCGGCTGCAGCTGCTGCTTGGACGGGCGACTGGGCTTGCGGTGTAACTGCCTGATGGTATCTCGGATGTGGGTGAGCTGTCTCCTGGGAGTGTCTGCCTGGTGTTTACCTCAGCCCCCACTCGCCCCCACTCCAGCCCCTGCGTGGGCTCACTGCATTGTTCATGGGACCCTAGGACCAGTGCCCCTCTCCCAACACCGTGGGAGGCATCTGTCCAGCTGACACTGGGTGTGTGTGTGCGAGTGTGTGCATGTTTGCATGTTTCATGGGGGAGATTCTCCTTGGTATCACTCTTTTCCTTTTTTTTTTTTTTTCAGTTTTATTTATTCATTTGAGAGGCAGAATCAAAGAAAGAGAGGGAGAGACAGAGAGAAAAGTCTTCCATCCTCTGGTTCACTCCCCAAATGGCCACAATGGCCAGAGCTGGGCCAATCAGAAGCTAGGAGCCAGGAACTTCTTCTGGGTCTTCCACGCAGGTGCAGAGGCCCAAGCACTTGGGCCGTCTTCTACTGCTTTCCCAGGCCATATCAGAGAGCTGGATGGGAAGTGGAGCAGCCGGGACTCAAACCAGCGCCCATATGGGATGTCAGCACTGCAGGCGGAGGCTTAGCCTGTTACACCACAACACAGGTCCCTCTTTCTCGTTTTCTTAAAGATTTGTTTTATATATTTGAAAGGCAGAGTGAGAAGAGCAAGGACAGTGCCGTTGGACTCAAGTTGGCTCCTGGCTTGCCCTTTACCCCCAGCCGTGTGAACCATCACTGCCAACCGGCTCCCTGCACCGCACCTTGGTACCCTGAACTGCAAAACCAAATAACAGTATGGGGCGTCCTCGTGGGATTCGGTGAGATCCTTTGTGCCAAACCGCGGGGACAGGGGAGCCCAGTGTCTTACGCTTCTTCCTTCTTTGTCCTGACCTCTGTCCCTTCAGTCTGGGATTCCCCAAAGACTAGCTAGACAGAGTGATCAGAGGAGAAACAAAAACAGGAGAAGTGAAGGAAGGAGAGCCCTGCCCTCGGGCACGGTCTGACCTGATGGGGGCGATGCCTTCGCTGCCTCCGGGAGCTCCCAGCGCGTTTGCGTCTATGTGTGTGTGTGGCGTCACCCAGCCAGGGAGGGGAGCCCACCTGTGTGTATGCAGCTCCAGCTAGACGGATGGCTGTAATGTCTTCTGAGCAGGCAGGAGCCATCAACAAACTCATTAAGTTGCTGTTTACGCATCCATTGTCAAAGCTAATAATCTGACTTAACTAAGCTGATTACCTTCATTAAAAACCATTAGTTCCCATACGCAAATGTTCTTGTGTCGGCATTTCACAACTTGCATTTCCAGGGAGGCCTGTGCTCCAGCTCCTACTGGTCCACCCCAGCCCACGGGCTCTCTCTGGGCTGACCTCCCCCAACCGCCAAAGCTGGGTGATAGCGACAGTGGCAAACAAGACAGATCTGGGGGTCCTCACCCACATCCCACTCTTTGGGCCACCTCTGGTGGCCTCGATGGTCTGTGTCCTTTTGCCTGCGTGGCATTGCAAGCTGCCCATGGACCAGGCCAAAGCCAGCCTTACAGCTGGTCTCAGGGCCACTGGAGCACTGTAGTGCTGGCTGGGCATCGTGCGCATGGGCCGGCCCTGGACACAGCCTCTCAAGGCATTGCTGGCATGGACACCACAACTGGGCCACAGGAGGCTCCAGGGAAGGGAAAGGAACCAATGTGTGGCAAGTGACAGCACAGTGCCTAGGGCTGCTCGGCGATTTTACTCTTCAATCCCTCATGGAACACACCACCATCCCCATTTTACAGATGACAAAACTGAGACACTGAAAAGCCAAGTCACTCACCCAGGTTCACAGGGACCCTGTGAAGCCTGCACTGAGAGTCCACGGGGGCACGCTGTGCGTGGGGCAGCTGCTCTCTGCCTCTCCAGCCAGTGCCCATGGTGGGGGGAGGTTGTCCCTGGAACAAGAGCTGGGCCTGGGCCCAGTGATGCACGGAGCACACTTTGGGAGGGGTCCAAGTGAAGCAGAGGAGCCCCAGGCAGAGCTGATCCTTGTTGAACGCCGGCTGTGTGCCGAGGCCCCGGGTTAAGCACCTTGCCGCTGACAGGCGGGGGACGTGCCCCTCAGAGCCCCAGCATCCTCATCTATAGTGCAGACAGAAGAATCCTGGCCCCCTCTCCCCGCCAAGGGCACAATCAAGATGCTGACTGGGAAAGCGGGGTGGGGCGGCGGCACTGCCATGGGGGCCTTTGCCCTGGGCTCACTTGGCACGTTGCAGCCATCCTCCCTCCTGGGTGGTGACAGAAGGAGGCTCTGGTCCTGCCAGGGCCTCCCTGTGGCCCCTGGGGTTGCAGAAGTCCAAGACTGGAGGAAGATGGGGCTGGGGAGGGGAATGCAAGGGTCCAGGAACCCCAGGAGCCAGCCCAGAAGGGGCCTTCCCTGCGCTTCTCCTGTGCCCCTGCTTCCTGTGGGGGTCGCTTCCCCGCCTCTGTCTCGCTCAGTGGCAGCTGTCTTGGGGGAGGTGTTTCCAAGGACAATGCTGGGGGCCCCTGCCCCCGGGGAGCAGGAAGCCAGTGGCCTCCCTGCACAGCGCTGTGGGCTGCTGGGGACCTCATGGTCTGCCTTCTCCACTGGGCTTTCCCTGGCCTCTCTGCCCCCCTCCTCATCCCCAGCTCCTACCTCCTGGCTGCTGCCAGCCGGCATCCTGCTGTGTCCAGCTGGAACCCTGCTCCCAACTCCTCATCCTCCCCAGCTCCCTGGCTCCCTGCCTCCACCCCTCCAGGAGTCACATCTCTCCCGGGCCTTGCTGCCTCCTTCCTCTCCTCTCCCCTCCTCGGCCTTAGCCCCCAGCTTGGACCCTGGTCCCTCACTGCACCTCCACCTCAGCTCAGAGACAGGAGCAGCAGCCACGCTGGCAGGAGACAGAAGCTTCCAGGGTGGGCGTGCTGGGTTCTCTCCCGGTTCTATCGCAGCCGGCCATGTGCCCTTGAGCAAGGCAGATGCTTCTCTGGGTCTTAGCCTTCCCTTCCTTGGGAACAACGAGACTTCGCGATGTAATCATAGTCTCTAAGCTTCCAGGGGCTTTGGCCTTGTTTCCTGCAGAATCCATTGCTGCTGTTGCTCCCCGCTGACCTGCAGAGACTGGGGCAGTGAAGCAGTAGCTGGGGTGTGGGAAGCAGAGGCTCTATTCCTGCTGGCCCTAGAGGCAGGAAAAGAAGGCCCAGGTGGACAAACTGTGGTCTTGATCCAACTGCTACGAGGAAAGGGGGTCTTTGCGTGCCCGGGAGCCCAAACCCAAGAGTTTGGAGTCTTCTGCTTTAGTGAGTCACCCTGCAGGACAAGAGCATCCCCCGGCCCTCCCCCCTTTCTCCTCCTGCTGCTCGAGAGCTGGGAGGCTGAGCAGCATCAAAGCCATCCACACCTCCCTTCCATCGCACGGGCAAAGCCGGGATAGGGGCTGCCATGGGAGGAAGCAGTGAGAGCACTTGCCCACCCAGGTGCACCTGCCACCTCACCACCACCTCGAGGTGGCGTCAGTGAGCCCCTCGCACAGCTACAGCCCTACAACAGAATCGCAATCATCCTCCACGGAAAGAAGGCATTAATCAACTGCCCTGGGCACCTGGTGACGATGGCGAGCCACCACAAGCCAGGGCACACCAGGACACTGCAACTTGACAGGGAGTATTTCCCAGAGGGAGGTGATTGGTCTTGGTAATTGTTATAATCACAGCTCAGCACGCCTGGCTTGGGTCCTTTCATCCCGTGAGGTCATAAATGGTTTTCTCCACCAGAGAAAGGATGGGGCCTCCACCCACCGCAAGCAGCCTCTCACCCGCACTCACCCAGCTGGGGACCTGCCTGGCTGTGATTTCTGGGCTGGGGAAATGTAGGATTGTCAAGACAGGTGAGCTAATCACGCCACCGTGTGCCCTTCTCCCAGAAGGGAATCTTCAGCCAAAAAGCCTGTCCTGATGCATTGGCCCAGTTTCTGCTCACGCACTCTCTCTCTCTCTCTCTCTCACACACACACACACACAGAAAGATAGAGAGAGAGAGACTTGTAGTGTGAAGTGTTGCTAATGCTTCATTTGCTGCATGAGTGACCACAAAAATGCATAGCTGATCGGTTTCACTCTTCAACTGTGTTTACACTTGACAAGTTGTTGTCATGTCACGTGGGGTGACAATGAACACACCTCTGATTTACCTCTAACAAGGCCAGTAGCCCAAGGGTAGACTGACAATCAGGGTGCCCATGACGGCTTGGCAGTACTATTTGGATCATGCATGGATTGTCTGCCACCTGTTCGCTTTCTTTTAAGTTGGCCTGAGGTGGCACGGTCACAGGAGCATGGGCTGTTGTGACAACAGAGACTCTGGTACCTGGTGCATCCCCAGCCCCCACCCGCCTGCCCGGCTGTTTCTCCCACAGAGGCAGTAGCTACGACCAGGACCATCTGTTGGGCAATTGTGAGTACCCCTGCTTTGCTACTGGCTCCACCCTTATTTGGAGCTGCTGGCCTCCTTGTAGGCTCTTCCTAGCCCTCAGGTCTGGTGGGGTCCCCTCCCCATCTCTCTCCGCAAAGGCACCTCTGGGATCTGTAGTCCCAAGGTCATCTCCCTTGGTGAGCTCCATGTTTTTCCATAGGAACCTGGTGGGAACCACATGTCCCTCACTTTCAGGGAAGCTTTGGTGTTGAGTGGCCGACTGTACGTCAGCTGCAGGGCCCAAATTTAGGATCCGGAAAATGGCCCCTTGATTTTACTCTGTGCCAAACATGGTCGCATGCATTGATGCCTCGTAGCACCTCAGATGTTCAGGAAATCGCCGTGCACTTGGCAGTGAGTGAAAGGGCTCCCAGGGAATGCTGCTGAGTCTAAAGCGGAAGACGACAGAAGGCGGGCAGGGTTGTGGAGGTCCTAGGAACGTGGGCCCTCCTCCCACTGCCGGCCTGGGTGGTTTGGGGGAAGTTACTTGCCTGTGCTTCTTACTTTCTTCACCAGAACTCACAGGGACTGTGCAAGGACGAGCTGAGTCGATGCAGGCAGGCAGGGTGTGTAGCCTGGTGCCTGGGATGCAGCCTTCTGCTGCTGTAGAAATAGCTCCGATTCTTTATTTTATCATCAAAGCGGCAGTTTCAAGCGCCCTGGAAACTGATTCACAGGTGCGGAGTGGGCTACGGCAGCCAGCAGACAAGGATCTTGTTAAGACCCTTTGGAGGCCGGCGCCGCGGCTCAATAGGCTAATCCTCCGCCTAGCGGTGCCGGCACACCGGGTTCTAGTCCCGGTCGGGGCGCCGGATTCTGTCCCGGTTGCCCCTCTTCCAGGCCAGCTCTCTGCTGTGGCCAGGGAGTGCAGTGGAGGATGGCCCAAGTGCTTGGGCCCTGCATCCCATGGGAGACCAGGAGAAGTACCTGGCTCCTGCCTTTGGATCAGCGCGGTGCGCCAGCCGCAGCGCGCCGGCCGCGGCACCATTGGAGGGTGAGCCAACGGCAAAGGAAGACCTTTCTCTCCGTCTCTCTCTCTCTCACTGTCCACTCTGCCTGTCAGGGAGAAAAAAAAAAAAAAAAAAAACCCTTTGGAGCCGACAACTCTTAACTTTCACGAATACTTCAAACTCGCCCTGCCAGGAAGCTTCTCCTTCAGTCAGATTTCTAGGCTGCATGCTGTAGCCATATCACACCTCCACGCCCCCCTGATGCCGAATCAGAGGGGGAGCATAGCCTGGTTCTCCAGGCTATAAGGTGTTCCCGTGACCAGAGCTCGGAAGATGGGGGCAGTGTCCCCTGTGCACACTGGTCCTACAGCCCCAAACCTGGCTCCTTGGGTCTAGCTTCTGTCAAAAGCCCACGTGGAGTGCCCACAAAGGCTTTGCATACGATTCTTCGCTGTATCCACCCCAGCCCAGGGCAGCTGAGACCCGAGGGCCACATACATGCTCCTCTAGTGTGGTGCTCACCCTGTCACCCGCCTATCTTAGCCCCGTGTTCCGCTGCTCTAACAAAACAAGTACAACTGGGTAATTGACAAAGAATAGAAGGTTGATTACGCTCGTGGTTCTGAGGCTGGGAGGTCCAGGGCCAGGGGGCTGCATCCGGTGGGGACCCTGCTGGGTGCCGAGAGAGACAGCACATGGCACCTCACCTGGTGAGAGACATTTAAGACAGAGAGCCAAACTGGTGTCTATAACAGACCATTCTCAAGATAACCCCTTAAGCCACTCATCCGTGAAGGCATAATCCACTCTTTAGGGCAGATCCCAATGACCTAATCACTTCTTAAGGGCTCCACCTGGTCCCACCTTTAGTACTTGACAATGGGGATTACATTTCAACACGAGTTTTGGTTGGGACATTCAGACACAGCACCTCCATTGTCAGCCCACGGCCCCCGCAGCTGCGTTGCAAAGGGTTCCTCCTGCCCACCCTCAGAGGTCCAGATTCCATACCACCCCCACCAGGAAGCCTTCTCCCACCTGTTTGATTTGCAAGCCCTGAACCCCCCCCCCGGACCAGTGCATTTTCGTGACTATGAAGCAGGCTGCAGGGGGGTTAGGACCCCCCCCATGATGGCTGTGGTCCCGCCAGGCTGAAGTGACAGTGTCAATGAGGACCCTCCGAGGCCGAGCGGCAGACCTGCCATGATGCTCTCGGGGAGCTCGGGGCCTCCCCTCGGGGAAGGCTGTGATGGAAACTTGCCCATACCTGCTTCTGGCCAGATGGGAATGGACTTTGCATGGAGCTCGCCATGGACACTCCCTGATTCAGAGCTGCAGGTGGGGACAGGAGGGACAGGAAGTCAGGTGCCTTTTGGGAGACACGGGTGTGCCAGAAAAGACTGCTCTGCAGGCTGTCTCCCAACTCCCTTTGCATCCCTCTGCCTTTCCCAGGGTCCCCATTCCTCTGCTTTCTGCTAAAAGCAGGTTGCAAGGCACCTGGCTGAGCTGCCTTCCCCCGGGAGGCAGAGTGGGCAGGCGGCCACAGCAGAGTGCTGCTGTCTGGGGGTAGAACCCACCCAAGGCCATGTCTGCCTTGCCAGGGTGACAAATGGCTTGACCGACTCCCGGTTTCCATCTTCCAGGTCAACACTGGCCAGTCGGGGCCAGCACCAGCCGTATACTGACTGAATGGCCAACCTACTGCTGCTTTCCTAAGGCACCCCTAGCACCTGGGTGAGGTTTTGCCTGGGATTCTCCCCATCCCAAAGACAGAAAATAATGGTCTCCCAGGAGAGGGGCCTCAGGGGGTCTGTGTCGGGAAATGGCTGTGCCCCTCCTCAGGGCGGCAGAGGCCGGGACCAGGAGTGTGCCTCAGGACCCCTGCCTTCTACCCCAGCTCCGACTCCCCCAGGCCGTGGGGACTGAAAGAACCAAGTCAGGGCGTGGGGCTGGCTGGTGGGACAGAGGGGCTCTGGGTGGAGGAACTGGAGGTCAAAGATCAGGAGGGGCGTGTCCAGGTCGGGAAGGCCACAGCGGGAGGGTGGACTGGTTCCCAGACCTGGGCACCTTGCCTCCACTTCCTGAACAGACACACCTGCCTCTCTGGGCTCTTCCTTCTGCCCCGGGAGCTTTCGCACACAATGGCTGGCAGACTTTGGCATTTATTTTCATCACTGTTTTAAAGGTGAATGGCATTTGTCACATTCTTTCCTGGCTGGCTTTGATGTGGAGCGATTTCCCACTCCCTAATGACAGGTGAGGAGCCAGCCAGCGAACACCCAGCACCTCTGGGCGGCAGCGCTATCCCCGCCAGATCTGGTTCCCACAGCGCTGCTTGTTTTGAGTGTCTATTTCGGGGACCTTAATTAAGATCCTCCATAATGATGGAGAGGCGCTACTCCAACGATTACCTCCTCTCTTTTACAGCTCTCTCCTTCCTCCTCCTCGACTCCCACAGTCCCCATTCCGCACCCTGGCAGAGTCAGGGAGCAGATCTGACTTTGCAGGCGGGTTTTAGGGGTTCGGGCAGAGAAAGCCCCTCAAACATCCCAGCAATGCTCTGGTGCACCATAGGAATGACAACCAGAACAGGTTAAACACTGAGCCCCAAACACATGGTCAACTCCAGGGTAGCAAGAGGAACTCAGTCAGTGCTTGTGTGATGAGTGAATGGACTACGGTTTGCATACGGGCAAGTTTGCATTGAGCTCAGAATGGTGATGTTTGGGGCAGGACACGTCCCACTCCCAGACCGGGCCAGTGTTGGATTCAGCAGCTGCGTGTCTGTGTTCAGCTGTGTGGAGGCGCAGTGTCCGGTGGGTATGAGTGGTGTGCTGGGGCCAAGGGCTGCTCAGGGGAGGAAGTACTGGTCCAGTCCCCGCAATGCCTGCCTCTGCCACAGTTCTGCCCTGACCTCACTCCTCTGGTCTCAGCTTTCCTGTCTGAAAAGTGGGACTATTAATCCCAATGGCATAGGGAGCAGCCGTGAGGCCATGGGAGTAAAAGTGTCTATCTGTAGCCGTTCAAGATTGAGTCCAGTTAAAGGGGGGCCTTGGCCTTTACATCTGGAGGAAAACAGCCCTGGGCATTGGAGGGCTCCAGGGCTCTGGACTGAGCTGTAGCCTCTTGGCTAACTTGCAGCCTCCTGTATACCCACATGGGCTTTCACCTGCTCTAGGTGCTCTCCCTGGCCTGGGGCTACCAGCTCTTCCTCCTCCTCCTCCTCCTCCCCCTGCCTTCAAGAAAGCCTTCCTGCTTCTACCTGCAAACTCAATCCAGCACGCAGCCCATGGGTTCTGCCCTCCAGCCCTGCCCCCTCCCCCCAGCCATGGTCTCCCTTTCTGAGCAGACTACAACTTCCTCAAAGGGAATCTGGGATCCCAGAATGAATACTGAGACCAGCAAGACCTAGCGACTCATTCAGGCAACCCCTTTGACCACTCTTAAAGGTTAAAGGGCAGGCCCAAGGCCCCCTGGATGGTCAGCTGCCACACTGGGGCTGGCTGCAGGACAAAGCTGCTGGTGCCTCATCCCGTGCTCTTTCTGGACGACCGACACTTGTACAGGAGCTGAAGGGGGAGACGTGTGTGGCTCAGTAGGAATCTGACCGATGCCCTCACCCAGTCACGGAGTGGGGACTCTATGGAGGAGTCCTCCCTGTTACCGAGCCTCAGTTTCCCCCTCTGCAAAGTTCAGGGTTGCTCTTGGGCTCCCTCATTCCCAGGTCCGATGAAGCCAGTGACACAGAGGTAAGGAGGTCACAGAGATTCCCCCCTCCCACTGCCACCACTGCATGTCCTCCGGGCCTTGATGTGCCCTCCGGTTGTCCTTTGGGAAGCTTGGCTCCTCCTGGGGGATGGGGGTGGGCATGGTGGGTTACAGGCTCCCTGCCTGGACACTCACTGCAGCCTAGGTTTGGGAAACCACAGGATCATTCTGAGCCTGTTTCCTTATTTTTCAAGGTGAGATAATAAATGGCCTGCAGCCATCCACCCCCTCGGGGTTGTGGGGCAGATCTAAGATGATCTGCTGCTGCTAACCTGAGGGGTTATTATGACTAACCCCAAGGAGCAGCAGAGGCTGAGAACTGACAGGACTGGGGGCTGTCACAGACAGGGGTGGGACAGAGTCTAGCAGAGGGCACCGGGAAGTCAAGAGGCAGCTCTGCAGACCAGTGGGGCTGCTTGGCCGCCAGGAGGGAGGCAGGTGCAGTCTTGAGGGGTTTAGGTGCCCTGTGCTTTGTCATTGAGGTGCTCAGGGTTTGTGGATGTGACAGGAGGTTCCGGCCTGTGTCAAGAAGAATTTAGGGAAGATGCTCAGAAAGGCTGCCAGCCCGTTCCTTCGACATAGACACGGAGCTGCGACCCTGACTTCGGGAGCCAGAGCTCTGGGGGACACGGAGGAGCAGCCAGGGCCTGCAGTCATCCTGCCATTCAGGTCCTCCAGGTGCTCTTTGCCCAGGCTGTGTTTTCTATTTGTCTAGCACCTTCCTTCCCAGGAGCTCAGAGGAGGGGCACTTTGTTATCTTGGAGACTTTCAACACCCCAGGGAGGCAGGAGGTGGCTGGGATCCTTATCAGGGGTGGGGACAGGGCTGGGGAGGGGCCATGCATGCTGTACTCCCTGTCCCCCTGGCCTGCAGTCTGGATTTTCTGGGGCAACTGGATCTCGGGATTCAGTCACAGGACACAGCTAATTATTGCCAGAAAGAGAGACTTCAGATCAAATACTCTATCAGCGAAGTCATTATTTTTGGTAGCTGTCCCCGGGCTTTTAACGACAGTTAATCATCCCACACATGTCTCCTCATAGTTAACACGGCGCGCATTTCACAAATGGTTTATCTTGGAAGGCACAACAGGAAAGAGACATTACTGACACTTAAAAAAAAAAAAAAAAAAAGGTAGGTGTTTGGCTGGATCTGCTTTAAAGTGTTCCCAGGCTCACATCCCTTGCCCTCTGCCTCACTGGGGCGACCATCACTTCCTGGGGAGAAACTTGGTCCTTTGGTTCCTCTCGACAGAGGGGAGCAGCCAGTGTTAGACTCCCCGATTCCTGCAGAAGGATGTCCCGCCTCCGCCCTGCGTGCTGTGTGGTGGCTCCCTGGGTCTCACGCTGGGCCCTGTCACCCCGAAGAGCTGCATTCGGACTCAGCCCCCCCGCCCCATCTGTCTCCAGCGTGGCCTGGACAAGTTCTCCTTAGAAACCATCACTGGAGCGTTCTAGAAGCCGCTTCCTTCTGCCTTTGGTCAAGCACGCGGGGAGCTGGGCTGAGCCTCCCGCGGCCTGGCCCGCATGTCCTTGTGTCTCACGTTCGTGGGACGCCCATCAGCCTGGTTGAGAAGTGTGGAAAGCAAAGGTCGCCGCCCCTGAGCGCATAGCTCCTCATCTTATCCGCTGTCCTCGCTGGGTGGGGCGGAGGCGACGTGTCTTTCTCTTCTCTGGGACACCAGGAATGCTGGTGTGTCCCCCGGGCAAGCAGATGGCTGTAGCTCAGAGGTCCTGGGACTTGTGCAGCTGATCACGTTTCATCTTGGCTCTGGCTGTGAGAAACGTTAGAGCCAAATTTGTGGCCCACCCTTGCAAACGGATCAAAGTTTACGGTATGTTTATTTTGTATTAGTCCCATCCTTGGCTCCATTTTATGGCTTTATCCTTGCTTTTGTGTTTTTGTTTTTTTCTTTCTCACCTGCTTCTAATTTATGCCATTTTGCTGAATTTTAAGCATCTTTGTAAGCTGCCTTAAATCCTTTTTTTTGAAACAAAGAAGTGTATATGCAAACAGACAATTAAACAAATGAACATTCTGCCTCGTCACCAGACGGCACCTCATCGTTTTTGGCTTGGGAAGTAGCGTCCACACAGCTGCTGATGTCCCCCCAGGGCTGCTGTTTTCCCGCAAGACCAACCAAAGAGATAAACTGTGGACAAAGCCAAGAGTCTGCTCGCCGAGGGGTAGGAAGACGAAAGCGGACAAGTCCCTGCACCAGAGCTCAGGAGGTGTTAGGGACTCTGATGAAGAGCAGGCTTGGGCAGCCTGGCCGGGGAGGATCTCCCTGAGAAGGGGCCGTGAGCAGAGCCCAGCGACTAGAGGAGTGGGTCGGGGTTCCCGCGGCAGAAGAGCACCCGGCATGGGAGGCTGCTTGGCGCAGAGCTTTGAGGCCGCTGAGAGAGCTGGAGCGACTCACGGAGGCCAGAGCGGCTGGGGCTGAGGAATGGAGAGGGGTGTAGGGGCAGGGGAGCGGGAACGGGGCCCTGTGGGGCCTCTCAGGCCACGGGAAAGATCCAGTGCTTCTGAAATAAGGAGTCTTTAATGGGCTTTGGGCAAAGGTGCCTCGAGATCCAACTCAAGTTTCAGGACAATCGTGGTGACCCTGGGGGCAAGGGTGACACGGAGAGCTGGGTGGCCACTGCAACCATGCAGACACTGGGGAGAAGGGGCCACACCAGGACAGCGGCCGCAGAAGAGGGGAGACGCGGCTGGAATCTGGGACTTCCTGGGTGCTGTAGCACCCAAGTGGAAGTCCACCCTGTCTACTCTTGTCATCGTGTCCCTGTCTTTTTCAACTCCACAGTGCAATTTGTCTGCTGCCCGCATTTCTTCTGGGTCACCAAAATTCTGCGTGACATGGTGCTCGAGAGCCCCTCACTCTCTCCAGCACTGCCTCCCACCCAGCACAAGGACCTGTCGAAGCCTTACCAGGCTTCTCCTGAACTGCCCCCCACCCCTTCAGCTTGGTGCTTCCGGCCTGTCGTGGTCCTCAGGCTCACAGACTCATAAGTTACGGGGCCCAGTGCAAAGTACAGACTTAGACCCCCTTGTTCAAAATTTTTTACGAAATTCAAGATGGCCACAGCAGAGCATTAAACCAAGCCTGGGCCTTGTGTGGTCACACGTCCAGGCAGTGGCCTTGCTCACTCTGTGTGCCCCCAGGACGGCCTCATCCACCCTGACTTAAGGACTGTAAGGACCACATACACTGCCCACACCCAGATGCGCCTTCTTTTCTGAGTTTCAGACCCAACTGTTGGCCCACCCTGCTAACATCAACAGTTTGTCATTTTTGCAGGCAACTTCAAAGCAATGTTCAAGATTGAACGCAGTATCTTTCCCCAAACCTGCCTCTCCTCCTGCGTTCTCTATCTTGATGAAGATCAATCTAATCCTCGGTATTGCTCAAACCAGAAACCTCTGAGTCATCCCCGACTGTTCCCTCTGCCTTACCCCTGTATCCAGTAGGTCCCCAGGATCAAGTGACTGTAATTCCCTGCTATCTCTGGAATCTCCTGGCCGCTGCCCGTGTCCAGGGGCTCAACAGCTCCTGCTCCCTCTGATGCAAGGGTCCACTCCCTGCCTCTGCTCTCTCACCAGCGAGGCACACTCCCCCACCCTGTCACCCCAGCGAGATTTCTAAAGCACAGAGCCCAGTTACTTCACTCCCATTTCTATGACTCCCCAAGTATGCAGAACAAAGTTCAAACTCTCTGGCTTTGCAAGCTGCTGCTCCATGCGGGGGTCCCTGCCTACTGAGGCCTCCCCATTCTGGCTCAGGCCACATCTATCTGTGCATGATGTGGACAGACCACACAGCTTCCCTCGGCACGTCCTGGTCTACCAGCCCTTGTCCACTTCTGGGCTTTCACACGCAGTTCTAGGTGGCCCAGAGTCCTCTGCCGCCCCAAGATCCACCAGAACGATGGGTAGGAGCATGTTAGGAGAGGTGCACAGCGGCACAGAGAGGGAACAGAGAAGGCGCTGTAGGATTTTCTGGAAGAAATGAAGCAGATAGGGTCTGAATGAAGGGACAGCCGATGAGCACACAGGTGCACATGCAATGCAAGCGAAGCTTCCCTGGGGTGAGGGCAGGGGCCTTGCCTAGACGTCGCAGAGGACCCAATGCTTAGAGCAGCAGTGTGGGCCAAGGAGGGGCGGTGGGACCTTCTCAGTACACGGAAAGAACCTGAACTGGACCTGTGGGTGGGAGATTTGCTTTGTGTGCGTCCCTCATGAACTCAGCAAGGACTGAAGAACCAAGCGGGTGGGATTGTGCCCCGGCTCACTCTGAGAACCCCACAGGTGTGCGGAAAGGACAGGAATCCCAGGGTGGTGGAATCCCCAGGCCCTCGGGGCCCATGGCAGCAACTCCTGCCCTTCGTCCTGTGGACGTCATCCCGATGACGATCACGCTGGAGACATGAATGCCCCGGAAGTCTCCAAGTGGGAGGCCAGGCAGCCGTGAGCAGAGAACGATCAGGTGGCCCTCCAGGGCTCCCCGCCCCAGCTCTGGGCCCAAGTGTCCCCCAGTCTCCCGGGAGACCGCTGGGAGCCGATTACACACCAGTTGAGGATGAGGCCGCCAGCCTGACAAACACAAGCTTTTTACCCCGAGAGGAAGCTGGTGTGGTCCAGCTCAGCCCCTGCCACGGGCTGCCCCGCCTCTGGGGCCTGACGGCCTCGCTCCCTGCCCAACTGTGTTCAGATGGGAGCTCAAGGGGACACTTCCGTAACACAGAGGTCACAACGACCATGTTCCTGTTCTGAAAGGCGTGTGGAGGGCTTGTGAGAGACAAATCAGCAAAGAAAGTCCACACAAAGGGAAGAGCGGTGGGATCTCACTGAATGTTTAAAAACGGGAGTTTGGAATGTAATCCACGTATTATGGGAGGATTATAACAACTGGGAAGATAGAGAAGGGAGATAGGGAAGCGAAAACAGGACATCTTAAAAAAAAATAAGAAAAGAAATAAAAAGACCAGAGTATCAGGGATAAGGTCCCATAGAAACAGCACCAGTGTGACCAAATTCAGTTCTCTGGTGAAAGGGATAGACTCTCAGGCTACCTATAAACGTCAAATCCAGGATTGTACTGTATATACGAAAAACACCCAAGTCAAACTGGAAAATAATGATTTGAAGAAAGATAATGAGTATTAGGAAATACAAACATGAAACAGATGGTGGGGAGGCAGAGAATGAGGGAAAAAATTGAAGCAGGAAAGGCAATGCCGATATCCAAATAAGCAGAACTCAAGGTAAAATTAGATTAAGAATGGAATAGTTTATTTTTATAACTGCTATAACAAACTAAAATATGCAATATTAATCAAACTATGCATGAAAATGTAGGTATAGAAAGATAGAAACTGCTAGAAATGCAAGAACCTATTGAAATCACAGGAACAGGAGAACATTTTAGCACTTCTGTCTCAGAATTGGACACTCAAAAGGGTGTAGATGACACAATTATTAAGCTTGATTTAAAGATTTATTTACTTATTTGAAAGGCAGAGTTAGAGAGAAGTGAGAGAGAGGGAGGTCTTCCACCTGCTGGTTCACTCCCAGATGGAGCAGCAGCCAGAGCTGTGCCAGGCCGAAGCCAGGAACCAGGAACTCTGTCCAGGTCTCCCACTTGGTTGGCAGGGACTCAAATATTTGAGCCCCATCTGCTGTTCCCCAAGTGCAGCAGCGGGAATCTGTATCAGAAGTGGAGTGGCTGGGCCTCAGTCAGCACTACTATATGGGATTTGGCATTGAAAGCAGTGGCTTAGCCTGCTGTGCCGCTTGGAAATAATTTGTAAAAATTCTTTTCTACTTAAAAATTAATAACATGAAAAACAGAATATATCAAAGCTTATGGGGTGGGGCCAAAGCTGTCCTCAGAGTAAAATTCACATAGAAGATGGAAAAGAGCTCTCTGAGCGTTGTATTCCAGAAACTAGAAAAGAACTAACGAATCCTCAAGAGAAGAAATTCTGCAAGAGGAATAAATTAAAGCTTCAGAAAGAAAAAAGACAGAGTGGTGCAGAAGATCAGGGAAGGCCATGTTCATTTCCTCTGTCAATAGCCACTGACTGGGGCGCCGGGACACAGCTCACAGCCGCAGAGGCTGCTGGGAGAGCAAACGGCCGTGACCTGCACTGTGCAGTCTCCCTGGGAAGATTTTTAAAAAGAGACAAACACCCTTCCAGCCTGGCAAGAAACAAAAGGAGCATAGCGTTTTATAAATGAAAAAGTAGATACCCCTACTTATAGGAGTAGTTTTAAAAGTTTGTGGAAAATAAGATTAAAAGATAAGTTTATTTTGGTGCAAAATATTTTCAAATTGTCTATGATATAGTCCTTAAAAATTATGAAAAATACTTATTATGAAAAAAGGATTTTTTCAACCAAATAAATCATCTTTTAATTTCATTTCTGTCAACTTTTTGTAGTATTCTACACAAAGGGGACTTTTTTCAAAGTTAACACCCTGTATAGATGTTTGTCGGTATGTTTGAAGTTCTAGATGGGATAGGCCCTTTTTGTGACAAATGTAACTGGCAAAATTGGATCAAGAGCAGGCAGAAGATCTACAAAGATCAATAACTACAGAAGAAAGTGCAAAGTAATAAAATACTTCACACCCCGAAGCCCTCAGGCCAGATGGTTTTATAAGTGAGCTCTATGCTATCTCCAAAGGGCAAATATTTCTTATCTACCCTCAGAGATAAAGTCCTTTCTGAATAATTTTATGAGACTCACTTAGCTTTGATACTGAAATCTGACAAAGATAACATCAAAATACAGATTAATTTGTGGAAATGTAGAATGCCTAAGTAAATTAATGAAAATTTCCATGTAGTAATATAATAAAAGATTAAGGAAAAAAATATCATCACTAAGCCAGGAGTTCAAGACCAGTCCGATGTTAGAGACCCTTGAGTTTATAGTGATATGTTAAAGAAAAAAATACAATCATCTTAATAGATGCCCAAATAATATTTGGCAAAATTTAAACTCTGTCTTCGATAAAAAGTCTTATCAAGCCAGAAAAATAAGAAGAGTTCATTAACTTGATAAAATTATTTATCATAAAACAACCAAACCATCATTCTCAATGATGAAACACCAGCAACACCACTTAAAATCAAGAAGATTACAAAGATGCTCCCGTCACACTGTATTTATCCTTGTTCTGAAGGTTCTGATCCAGACAATGAGACAATCAAATAAAGAACTATATAGAACGGCCTAAAAGGGCAAAATAGCCATTGTTGTGGATGACGTTGTAACTGAAGTGTCCAAGAGAATCAACCATCAGGTCTGTAAACAAGTGAGTTATGTGAAGCAGTCAGATTAAATTTATGTAAAATCCCCCACTCCCCAAAATCAATATGCTTACAGCAAACCAGCAATAACCTGTTGGCAAATAGAAAATGTTTCTGAATCATTCAAAGGGTATGTCCTACTATAAAATAACTAGAAACAAATTTATCAAGAAATGTTTAAGGCACATATGAAAATTATGTAATTTCCTTAAAGATTATATGATAATATCTGAATTAATAAATAGACACAAGAGTACTCAGACAGGTAGGTTTAATTGTGTAAGAATGTCAATTCTTCCCAAATTACTTTGTTAAATCACCTCATTCCAATAAAAAGGGATTTCAACGTTTGAACATGGCAAATCAATTCTAATTGTAATTTAATATCAAGAGAGAATTTATTCTATCAGTTACCAAAATGTTCCATAAATCTATAATAATGAAAATACAGAAAAAAAAGGATTAATCAAAGACAATAGAGATATTAAAATAGGTGCATGTACACCGAGAGGGAAACTAAGTATGTAAAAAACATGGGAGTCATCAAAAAAAAAAAAAAAAAAAAAAGGCCAGCACCGCGGCTCAATAGGCTAATCCTCTGCCTTGCGGCGCCCGCACACCGGGTTCTAGTCCCGGTCGGGGCACCCGATTCTGTCCCGGTTGCCCCTCTTCCAGGCCAGCTCTCTGCTGTGGCCAGGGAGTGCAGTGGAGGATGGCCCAAGTGCTTGGGCCCTGCACCCCATGGGAGACCAGGATAAGTGCCTGGCTCCTGCCATCGGATCAGCGCGATGTGCCGGCTGCAGCGCGCCGGCCACGGCGGCCATTGGAGGGTGAACCAACGGCAAAGGAAGACCTTTCTCTCTGTCTCTCTCTCTCACTGTCCACTCTGCCTGTCAAAAAAAAAAGGGGGGGGGTGTCATGGGACCAGCGCTGTGGTGCAGCAGTGGCATTCCATATGGGCGCAGGTTCAAGTCCGGGCTGCTCCACTTTCCATCCAGCCCCTGTCAATATTCCTGGGAAAGCAGCAGAGGATGGCCCAAGTGCTTGGGCCCCTGCACCCAGGTGGGAGACCCAGAAGTAGTTCCAGGCTCCTGGCTTTGGCCTGGCCCAGCCCTGTCCCTTGTGGCCATCTGGGGAGTGAACCAACAGATGGAAGATCTCTCTCTCTGTAACTCTAACTTTAAAACAAATAAATAAATCTTTTTCAAAAAGAGATAGAGAGAGCAGCTAAAGCGATGGGGCATGAGGGCTGGAAGTCAGCAGAGGCAGAGTTCAGTGTGAGATCGCCTGAAGACGGCCGGGGCTGCCCCTCACAGGTGCGCCGGCAGATTGGCTGCTGGGGATGTCCTGCAGAGGGAGTGAGTGGTGAAGCCCATGGTCGCCCCTAGCCTGAGGTGCACAATCTCCTCAGTGGGCCCAGTTTTTCCTTCTGGGACGAATGCAGATTCAGTCTGACCCTCCTCCTTCTAACACCTGTCAGACATTTGGAGAGAACTCGGAGTTCAATCATAGGGTTTCCTTCTTCAGGCTGTGCGTCTCAACTTGCTCTCTCCTCTCTCTCTCTCTCTCTCTCTCTCTCTCTCTCTCAACCACTGCTCATGATTTGTGATTCTCCTCCTCCAGGCCAACTTCTTTTCATCATGTTTTTTATTGTTGGTTTGCTTTGCTTTTTTTTTTTTTTTTATTAAATCTTAAACTATGGAGCCAGGAATTCCAGCTGTGATTCAACCAATGTAGAATATATGGTTTCTGTTTGTAAAATCAAAGGCTACTTTGAAAAGACTTATTTATTTATTTGTTTTGTTTGAATGGCAGAGAGAAAGATAGGCACAGACTTACACACACACACAGAGGAGAGAGAGAGAGAGAGAGAGAGAGAGAGAGAAACAGAGGCAGAGACAGAGACAGAGACAGAGACAGAGAAAGCTCACATCCATTGGTTCACTCCCCAGATGCTCTCAACAGCCAAGGCTGGGCCAGGCCAAAGCTAGGAACTGGGGATTCAATCCAAGTCTCTCACATGGATGGAGACCTAACTACACGAGCCGTCACCTGCTGCTTCCCACGGTACATATTAGCAAGAAGACGGAATTGGGAGTAGCAGGAAGTGAAACGCAGACACTCTAATATGGGATGCGGGTGTTCCAGGCAGCACCCTAACCACTAAGCCAAATACCTGCCTCCTAAGTTACCTTTTTGAGAACTTAGACCCGGTTACATAGCCGGATCTTCCCAGACTCACAGACGGGATGCTGTAAAGGGAGGTTATGTGCCGCACAACTCTAGGGGGCTCTGTTTCCGTGTTGTAGATGGACACATTTCTTTCAACAACTTTCCAGCAGATGGCGGTAAGATGTCTGAGGAAGGGGGTGACTACCTAATTCACAGAAAGACCCACGGGCAGAGTGACCCTGGCTTACAGTTGTCATAAGCACTGGACAATTGTAACGAGAATGCACTATCTCCATGGTGGGTTCTCCAACGTCCCTCCTACCTTCTTCCTCCCTAGCAAACCCAAAGCGCTTGGATGTCCACCCTCACCCACCGGGACTTCGGGAAAGGCAATCCCTTCCCCCACCCCGGGGAGATCTGGAGGACTCTAGGTCAGGGCTTCTCAGTCACAAACATCAGCCTCTTGGGCCATTTAATTCTTTATTGTAGGGGCTATTCCACACTTTGTGGGATTGTTAGCGCCATCCCTAGCCTCACCTCTATCTATTAGATGGCAGTGGCGGGAGCCCTCACTTCACCAGTTGTGATAACCATGGATGTTTCCAGACATCCCCTGGGGGGCAGATTTGTCCCTGATGAGAACCACCAGCCTGGAATGTCTCCGGGAAGTAGAGCTCTCACACCAGCAACTGCTCTTCCTCTGCCTCCTGTGGTGGGAGTCGACAAATTGCCTTCTCTCTCTTGAATCAGATATTTTTGTTACTTGCAGCCAAAAGCATCCGGACATAATGCAAAGAATCACTGGTAGTTCACATCAAGTTTCCTGTGCCTATTTTATTGCTTTTTTTCCCCCCCAAATGTACCTGATGGAGATACTTGATGCTATTTCCATTTTTGTTACTATTGTTAGTTTTAGCCCAGATCCCTGTCCATCAAAAGACTTTGGAACCCCAATTTTGTCATACAAATTATGAGTTACTCCTTGCAGTTTGGCATCATTTGCAAATCTGATAAGCACAGCATAAATACTTTTGTCTGAGATGGTAATTAAAAACTATTGTGTCAACATCCTTTAGGTATAGTTGTTCAGCCAGTTACAAGTTCTTATCTACTAAGACTAAGAGAAGTTTTGTCAAATGTTTCACTATAACCATGAGGAACCTGCCCACAGTACTTGCTGATCCATAAGTCAACCAACCAAGTGGGTTGACCTGGCGGGAGCTATTCCTTGAGAGCCCATGCTTAAGCAAGGTGACTTATTTTGGAGGCACTGGGTACTCATTAGACCGTTCCAGTGTCTTGTGGGTAAGAGATGCCAAGCGCATCAGCTTGCAATTTCTATATGCCATCCATCATGCTTATGGGAAAAACACTCACCATTTGTTGATCTGTTTTGGGACTCATCTCTAGTTCTTTATAACTTCTCAAGCATTGTCAATAATGGTTCTGTAATCACATTTATACAGGTATTTGGGGCTCTGTGACTTCATCAATGCAAGTTCATTAAAAGCCTCTTGTGTAAAAGAATTTAAATAAAGAGGCCTATGTACTAGCTCAGCTAATGCAAAGGAATGTGTCTACTAAACATAGTGCTGATGGGTCTGGATTAAGAAACGCCATGAAGAGTTGTCAGACTCCACCTCTGCACCCAAAACAAGGGCCAGGATGCTTGGCAAACTAAGGGGGAAACAGAAGCCTTGGGGAGTCCCGTGGAGACACGAAGGGACTCTATTGACAGAGAAAAACAAAATGAAATAAGTAGGCTGGAAACCCGCACTGATGAGATCGGGTTCATTCTCTTCTTCCCGCTGGTCACTCCTTTCCCCCAGCCTGCTCCTCCAACCTGCGGGCAGAGGGACTCTGTAGAAGCGGTCACAGGGAAGTGGCCTGCAGTTATGGCCTGGCCAGCTCTGGAGAGGAGCCGGCACCTGCAGGATCAAGGTCAAGAGGACTGAAGAGAGCACCCTGAGGGCTCCCCTTGCAGTGGACAGAGGGAGGCCCCCTCACAGAGCCGCGTGCTTCTCCAGGGTTGGTGTGGAGGCCAGCGAGGGCTTTTGCAGACTGAGGCTGATCAGGTTTGAATCTCCTCACAGCCGATCGCTGACTGTCGCCTGTACGCACCATGGAGGGACATTGACTCCTCCGCCTGCACAGAGAGCTCCACGGTTCCCACGGTCTTCCAGAGAGGGAAAAGCTCCGCAGCTCTCTCCCTCCCAGGCTGGGCTCTCAGTCCCACCTGGGAGTCAATGTTGGTCATGCTTAAGAGGGTCGGAGCCAGACTGATAAGGTTCAAATAACGGCTCTCCCAGTCATTATAGCTATGAGACCTTGGACAAACCATTTGTTCTCTCGAGTTTTGCTCTCTGTGCTGGAAAACGAGAAAGAATGAGTGAAGGTGCTTAATGCGGTCTTGCTACTCTCTCTCTTAAACTACCTGCTTTGGAAACTGCCTCTATTCTGGGGCTGTGGATGGAAGAGAAAGCCAAGGCTTTTTGTGCTTGGCCCTGAAATCAAACATTGGTCCTGGGATTATCTTGTCCTGATGAAGTCAGTTGAAGCTGGAGCAGAATGGTGGAGTCAAGATTCAAGTGATTTCTTTTATTGCTGAAGCTCGGGTTTTGGATTCATTCTTGGGCAATGGCCCTTTCGATTAAGCAAAGCAAGAACAATGGATTTCCCAAGTGCTGAGTCTCACTGCCAAGTGATGCTAACAGATTGTCTTGGGTGAAGATGAGGAGGGGTGCAGATAGACTTACTTCCTCAAAACAAACACCTCTTTCACAACTACTGGACCGGGCTTTCTTCCTTGGTATAACAGTGCTTGTTGCTGGGAGGTGTCTCTGTTACTCTTTAAGTATTTGGTGACAGGTCTTGCAGGGCACCCTGAAGATCACAGAAAATGTCCCCTTGTTGGCAGACCTGGTCAAGCGTTCCTGGAAGAAAAATGAAATAGGAATGGTTTTGGCTTGGATGGGTGGTTAATAGATAGCAGGTGACATATCCCAAGACTCAATAAGTTGAGGGGACAGCACTGTGGCGGAGTGTGTAAAGCCACTGCCTACAGCATTGGCACCCTGTATGGCCCCCGGTTTGAGTACCGACTCCCCCACTTCTAATTCAGATTCCTGTTAATGTGCCTGGGAAAGCAGCAGAGGATGGCCCGGGTGCTTGGGCCCCTGCACCCATGTGGGATACCTAGGAGCTCCTGGCTCCTGGTTTTGGCTGGCCCAGCCCTGGTAGTTGGTGTTGCCATTTGGGTAGTGAACCAGTGGATGGAAGATCCTTCTCTCTATCTGTCCCTCTCTCTGTAATTCTGCCTTTCAAATATATACATATATTTTTAAAAAGACTCAATAAATTGAAGTCTTGGTTGTAACTTTGGGTTCAGGTATCTGCTAAGGGCCAATAGGTAAGACTGTTGCTGTGGGCGAGGCTGGGGTTTCTTGAAGGAAGCGGATTTTTCTGTTGTCAATCATGCTTGCAAAAGGTTAGTTATGGGCCTGGAAAATAAGGACTTGGACAGTGGGTTGTAAAATTATGTCAGGACAAACAGCTGCCTACTTGTAGGCCTGGGGATACTGCTCATTTGGACTTTGCCCTGGGCTGTCCCACTCAAAGACATTTCTTCTGGGGGTGGATCTGGTGACAATGAGCAGACTGGGCAAGGCAAGGAGGCCAGAATCCAGGAAGAGGTGGGCAGGAGTGGGTCCCTGGGGGGAGCCTGACATGGACCTTGAGGGCAGCCATCAGTAACACTCAGTGTGTCAATCCACCTGTCACACAGCCTACCCCCAGCCAGTCTCCAGCTTGTGTTAAGTTCTCTATCCCAGCCTTATTTCAGCAGAGAAAGGCAGGAGGTTGTCAGCCCCACACTCAGGGAAGAGCTGGTATAAGGAGAGTGGGCACATCTCTAGAGAAAGAATCCTGGGCTTACGGAAGGCAACGCTGAACAAAGCAAGCAGCAGCCCAGAACCGGATGGTGTCCCTGGGTGGGAAGAAAGCTGGAGGCATTTGGCGACCACACCAATAGCCCCAGGAAGTCCAGACAGAGCTGGCAAAGGACAGAGGCTCAGGCCTCTGCCATCTGGGGCTAGAGGCAAGTGTGGGCTCCTACATGGGTCAAGTCTGTGAGGTCGGAGCCCGTGGTTGCCACCTTCTTGTCTGCCAGACTTTGTGCCTGAAATGTATCCTTTCAAGTCTCAGTTTCTCCATCTGGGAAAAGGGGATAAAAATAGGGACTACCTCATAGGACTCTTGGGAAGATGAAATGAGCCAGGGTAATAACCCAATACAGAGTAACTGTTGATATTATCATTACTAATCCGAGCAGTGCTGGGAAAGGGGAATTAGTGCACTAAGCAAAAACCCTTACCACTAATTGCAGGGAGAATTCACACAAGGAGCATAGATGGGGCTGATGGATAAAGAAGAGGGGTTCTTAGCTCATCACTGACTCAGAGATGAGAAAACAACCCCACTGGAGGCTCCCAGGCTGCCTCTTCCTCTGCAAACCCACAGAACGGGGTCCTGCACAAGCAGCCCGAGGCTGGGAGTGTCACTTTCCCTAAGCAGAGACACGCTGCTGGCAGAAGCCATTTGCAGAGGCCCAGAGAGGGCGGAAGCTGGGGGGCGGAGCCAGCAAACTTGTGCAGCACTGGGGGGCTGGGCCTGCTCTCCTCTGACCTGACACTGGCAGAAACAACAGGACAAGAGTTTGACCATAACCACACTTGGACCTTCATTAGAAGGTCGCCCCTGTGCCCAGTGACTTGACCCTGAGCATCATGCTGGCCCGGAAGTCACTCCCAGCCCTTCCCGGCCTGTGCTCCACAGGCTCCTGTTCCCCAGGTGTCAACGGGCTTCCCGGGACAGCCCAGCTGCAGCCGTGCAGCCTGCCTTCTGCTCCAGAGCCATTTCCACGCTCAGCTGCGGTGGCTTCCCCGCCGGGGTTACTGCTTCCGGGGAGCTGCTCCAGCCCTGAGCCGCGGGAGGCTGGGTTGGGAGTGGCAGCACAGCGCCTCGGTGCCCTATTTAGACCTCACGCTTCCCGTGTCATCCCGGTCTGCATAATCACTGCCTTCCTGGTCTTTTCCGTCACTGGAACATGTGCTGTTTGGGGGAACAAGCCTTTTCTTCCTTTGTTTATCCCCATTTCTAGCTGTTTAGTCCTATCTGAGGCATAGTAAGCATTCTTTAAGCATGTGCTAGATAAACCCATAAATAAGTGAAGCGAACTCAAGTACAGACAAGTCAAAATAGCAAAGATATTCATTCATAAATCTATTCATGATTGAGCACCTACTGTCTGTCAGACGCCTCTCCAGGCACCCGAAACACAGCAGTAAGCAAGTCCCGGAGGGGGGGGGGGCGCGTCGGCGCATGCGTGCTCCAGTGGGGCGGACAGGAGGTAAATGAGCAGATGGTGCGACCAACTTGGCAATGTGTGTTGTTAGGCACAAAACGAAGCAGGCAAGGGTAGGGCGAGCCTGAAGTATTGCGCCAATTCTTTCACAAACATTTTAAAGAGAAAAATGTTAAGTAAAAAATGCTGTAATTAGTACATAACAAAGAAAAACAGCCCAATTATTCTCTAGAAGCAAGTAATGGGATATAAAGCAGTGGGTTAAATTTTTGAAATATCTTTGGTGATTAAAAAGATGGAAGAGACTAAAAAGCTAAATTATTTCATAAAACGACTACAGAGTTATTGAACTAGTATGGAGCCTACCATGTTTTCCTCCCTGCTAGCCTGAGTCTTACTTAGTCACATGTACGTGTATTCTCTCTCTCTCTCTCCCCCTCCCTCCCCCCCTCTCTCCCCCTCTCTCTCCCACCATGCACAATAAGAATATTTTTTCCTGGTCATTTTTAATAATAATATGAGAGGAAATATTATTTACTCTTATCTGAATCTTGCTCAATAAAACCTCATGCAAATCCCCCTAGAATAAAAAAGAGTGCGTCTGGTCCTGTTTTTAAAAAACAGCTGCATAATATTCCTCCGTGTGCTGAACTGTATTTTTCTCCGCCATCCCCATATTTATAGGCATGAATTTGACTCTCAGGGTTTTTTCTGTTTTGTCGGAATAACAATGCTGCAATAAATGTCCTTGAATATATACCCGTAGGTACCAGTGTTCCTAATGTCATAGCCAGATTCTTTGCAGTGAAATTATTAGCTTATGCATATATATATATATATACATGCATTAATTTTATAGATATTTACAGGTTCACACTTGGCACCAATAATATTTTAGAGTTCTTTTCCCTCCATGTCTCCTCTAGGGAGAGGTGCTGTTGAATGCAGGATATTTTACAATTACTTTAATCTGTACTGCTCTGGCTACTGGTGATTTAGATTGTGTATGTAGTTTTTTTTTTTAATTTTGAATCACTCAGTAAGTATAAATTAAGTAAAGTTTTTGTAGAAGTACAAGAGGCTAGCAGAAAAGTACACAAGTCCAACGTGTGCAGTGCAATGAACACTACCTTAGAACCAGCATCCAGCCCAAGAAATAGTAAACTATCAGCTCCCACAAGCCCTTGCATAGCCCCCCAAGAAAACTGCTATTCTTTTTTTTTAAAGTATTTTAAGTTTATTTTGAAAATCAGAGTTACGGGGGGGGGGGGAGGGTTACGGGGGACAGGCAGCGAGAGAGAAAGAGACACCTTCCATCCACTGGTTCACTGCCCAAATGGCCGTAACAGCCAGAGCTGGATCAGGCTGAAGACAGGAGCCAGGAGCTTCATCCAGGTCTGTCATGTAAGTGCAGAGACCCAAGGACTTGGGTCATCCTCTGCTGCTTTCCCAGGCACATTAGCAGGGAGCTGGATTGGAAGTGGAACAGCCAGGTCTCGAACCGGTGCCCATATGAGATGCTGGCATTGCAGGCAACAGCTTTACCTGCTATTGCCACCATGCTGGGCCCACAAAATACACTATTCTGATTTGTGTCACTTTAGGTTAGTTTTGCCTACTTTTGAAGTTTATGTAGGTGAAATGACACAGTCTGTACACTTTCACCCAACATTATTTTGTGAGATTGAACCTCACTGTAGCATGAAGCAGTCATTCTCTTATTTTCTTTCTATATAGGTTTATATTTCATATTCATCTATTCAATTGTTGATGGACATTTGGGTTGTTTCCAGTTTGAAGATTCTGAATAGTGCAGCTATGATAATTTTGTCAAGGTTCTCTTGTTAAGCCTTGAAGTTGCGGGCTCACAGGCTGTCTATGTGTTCATTTTCAGTAAATATGTGGAAAAACAGTGGCCCAAAGTGATGTTCACCAGTTTACATGACTCTATGTAGCATTAGAGTTCTAGTTGCTCTGCATCCTTTTAAACATTTTTGTCTTTGCAGTCTCAGTCACCCTGTTGAGTATGTCTTAAATGTTCATTTCCCTAATGACTACTGATGAGGAACACCTCTATGATGTTTACTGACCACTTGTGATAGTCTTATTCAAGTCTTTTGCCCATTTCTCTAGTGGGTTAGCCATCTTTTTTATAATTTGTAAGAGTTCTGTCTACGGCTTGGATACAGGCTCTTAGATAACTTTGTCACATCTGTATTTTAATGTCTTCTCCCACTTTATTACTTGCCTTTCCTTCCTCTTAACAGTGGTTTTTTATTTTTATTTTTTTGAGGGCTAGAAGTTCTTATTGTTCATATAGTCTGATTCAGTATTTTTCCCATTGTGCTTAAGCATTTCTTGTGTATTGTTTAGGAAATCTTTGCCTTCCTTAAGGTCGTGAAGGCATTCTCCTGGGCTTCTTCTAGAGCCACGTTTCTGAAACCCTTTTTCATTCTCATCGGCAATGAACAGAACCTAAGGTGGCCCCTATAATCCTCCCTCCTCCTCCTCTTGTGTGTGGGCGGGACCTGGGGCTTGCTTCTATCCACAGAATGCAGCAAAGGTGACAGGCTGGCACTTCCTTCACAATGTTACATAGGATTATAACAGCTGTCCCAATAGACAACTCTCTCCCTTGCTGATCTGAAGTGGCAACTGCCCATATGGTGAGCTTCCCTATGGAGAAAGACATCTGATTGATAGGCAGAAACTGAAGCCCTCAGTCTCAGAACCACAAGTACCTGGATGATGCCAATAACCATGTGACCTTCAAAGTCAGGCTTTCACATGACCCAGCCCTGGTTGACACCTGGCTAAGCTCCTGTCCCACGGAAATGATGACATAATAGACGTGTTGCTTAAGCCACTAAGTCTCTTAGTTATACAGTTGTGCGGCAACAGATACCTAAAATATCACCCCCAAAGTAGACTTCAGTGACTATTTTTTCTAACACCGCCCCCCTCCTTCACTTTAATGCTACATATTCCAACACACCGTCCATCTGTTTATGGGCTGTATGTGTATCTATGCTTCCCACAAAACAAAGATAAGACTTGTTTTCACTCCCCAAGAACCAGTTTTCACCTGCTAGGGGCAACATCCCTTCTGCTGGGAGTGCATACAATAAGGTTGGCAAGCGGAAGCCCACCACCTCCATTTGTAAGTAGAGTTTGATTGGAACACAATGGTAGTTGCTCATTTGCATGTTGTCTGTGGCTGCATTTGTGTTACAACAGCAGAGCTGAGCAGTGCCAACAGAGGCCATGTGGCTGACCAGGCATCGGAACAGTGGTGCCCACGTATCAGTGGGGGACATGCTCCAGGACTCTCCGTGGAGGCCTGCAATTAGGACAGTATTGCATTTTTTCCCCAAAGATTTCGAAATCCATGCATATGAGGAGTCTTCAAAAATTCATAAATGAATGGATGCATGAATTTCACAACTTCTTATTTCAAAATAAACTTATCTTTTATTTCCATATTTCTACAACTTTTTGAGGTGTACTCATACTATTTTCAGATTAAAGAAGTGTCCTTGTTCTTCTGGTTTGATAGCAATTTTTATTTATTTTTCAGTGATTTGTATTAAATTTTATGTTTTTTTCTCATCTATTGACATGATCAAATGATTTTTATTCTTAATGACAATTAATGCAATGAACTACTTGATTGAATTTTGAATGTTATATAAACTTTTCACCTTGCATTCTGGGAATAAATCCAGCTTGTGGTTTTGTACCCATCAGTGGATTTACTTTGAATTTATTTTTTCTCAACTATTTTCAAAAAACTAGCTAAAGAGCATTTGCTCTTTTTTTCACTCTATGGAAGAGTAACATTGATGTCTTTTTTTTTTTAAATTTATTTGACAGGTAGAGTTATAGACAGAGAGAGAGAGAGAGAGAGAGAGAGAGAGAGAAAGAAAGGTCTTCCTTCCATTGGTTCATCCCCTAAATGGCCACTAGGGCGGCACTGCGCCGATCTGAAGCCGGGAGCCAGGTGCTTCCTCCTGGTCTCCCATGGGATGCAGGGCCCAAGCACTTGGGCCATCCTCCACTGCCCTCCCGGGCCACAGCAGAGAGCTGGACTGGAAGAGGAGCAACCAGGACTAGAACCTGGTGCCCATATGGGATGCTGGTGCCGCAGGCGGAAGATTAACCAAGTGAACCACAGCGCCGGTCCCTTGTTGTTGTTGTTTTTGTCAGAAGATTTCAAATTATAGATTCAATGCTTAAACTGTGTAGAGTACTGTTCAGAAGCTCTATTTTATGTCCAATTTGATAAATTGTATTATTTATTAATTGAGTGAGAGTAACTTTCTTGGCATAAAGTTATTCATGGTATGATCTCATTACCTTTCCAATGTTTATATAAGTTACAGTAAAGGATTCATTAAAAATTTGGAATACTCACTTTTTCTAAGTAAATTTCGCTAGAGATGTATCCACTTTGCTGGACTTTCAAAGAATAAGTTGCTATCTATTTTCTCTAGTGTGTGCTTTCTTTCATTGATTTCCTTTTTAAAAAGATTTATTTATTTATTTGAAATGAAGAGTTACAAAGAGAGAGAGAGAGAGAGAGAGAGAGAGAGGTGTTCCATCTGCTGGTTCACTCTCCAAGTGGTCACAATAACCAGGGCTAGGCAAGGTCAAAGCCTAGAGCCAGAAGCTTCTTCTGGATCCCCCACACAGGTGTAGAGGTCCAAGGACTTGGGCCATCCTCTGCTTCTTTCCCAGGTACATGAGTAGGGAGCTGGATGAGTAGGGAAGTGGAACAGGGCTGGTGCTGGCAGGGCTGGCATCACATATGGACACCAGTTCGAACCCTGGCTACTCCACTTCCAGTCCAGCTCTCTGCTATGACCTGGTAAAGCAGTAGAAGATGGCCCAAGTGCTTGGGCCCCTGCACCCATGTGGGAGACCCGGAAGAAGCTCCTGGCTCCTGGCTTCAGATTGGTCCAGCTCTGGCCATTGCAGCCATCTGGGGAGTGAACCAGCAGATGGATCTCTCTCTCTCTCTCTCTCTCTCTCTCTCTACCTTTCTGTAACTCTGCCTTTCAAATAAATAAAATAAATCTTTAAAAAAAAAAAGAAGTGGAGCAGCCGGATGTCAAACAGGTGCCCATATGGGATGACAGCGTCCCAGGCAGTGGTTCAACACTATGCCACAGCGCGGGCCCACTTTTTCCTGTTACTCCTGGAGCTGGACCACCTTGCTTTTGGTGAAATTGCATGACATGTCAGTTTCCATCCTTTTACTTTCAACATTCCTTTTTTTTTTATCCTATGAGACATCACTTGTAAGGAACATACTATACTGTCACTGTTGCTGCTGTTGATGTTTTAATTTGTCTTACATTGTCTTACAATTATTGACTTTTTTAAAGATTTATTTATTCATTTGAAAGAGTTACACACAGAGAGAGAGAAGTCTTCCATCCACTGGTTCACTCCCCAGTTGGCTGCAACAGCCAGAGCTGTGCTGATCCGCAGCCAGGAGCCAGGAGCCAGGAGCTTCTTCCAGGTCTCCCACGTGGGTGCAGAGGCCCAAGGACTTGGGCCATTGTCTACTGCTTTCCTAGGCCATAGCAGAGAGCTGGATCGGAAGTGGAGCAGCTGGGTCTCTAACAGGTGCCCATATGGGATGCTGGGTCTTCAGGTCAGGGTGTTAATCTGCTGCGACAGAGCACTGGCCCCAGAATTTTTGACTTTTGATGGCGGTTTTAGTTCATTTACATTCAATCTAATTTCTGATATATTAGGATACGTATCTAAGATGTTGCTATTTGTTTTCTATTCATACTAGTTGTTTTGCTCTTATTTACTCAAATTTATTTACTTCTTTTGCAATAAAGAAGTCTTTTTAATCTTATTTTGTTCTTTATTAGCTTATTCCATATACACTTCTTTATTACCCTTTTAATGGAAAATCAGCAAGGATATAAAAATTGCCACATACATGTATTACTACTAGAGATTACCATATATATTGTTGATCTATTTCAGGCAACGTACGGGCTCCAAAGACTTCTCCTGCTGGCATTGTCTTATTGTTCCCAGGTGCTTTAATTTCACATGTGTTTTCTACCCCACGGAACTTTATTGCCGTGTTACACGCAGTGACTATTCCCACAGATCAGCCCCTGATCATCCTTCCTGAAGGTAACGCTTCTTTCTACTCCGGGGCTTTGAAGATTTTTCCTTTGATTTTCATTCTTAGCAGTTTTACTGTGAACAGCATAGACATGCTTTTTCTTTGTAGTTCCCATTCTTGGAATTCATTGTGATCCTTGATTCTTTCATCCATTTTCTCCAAATACTGCTTCTGCTCCATCTCTCTGTCCTCTCCTCTGGATCTCCAATTAGAGGCAAGCTCTATCTTTTCACTAGGTTCCATATGTTCTTTGTGTTCCTTATAGTGATTCCTATCCTTTTTTCTCTATGATTTAACCCAGACTTTTTTTCACTCGTATATCTTTCAGTGTACCAATCCTCTCAGCTCGCCTCAACCTACTTGTAAACATAGCTATTGAGTTTTACCATTTAGCAGGACATTAAGTGTACATAGATGTAATAAGATAACTAAAATATGAAGAGGAACAGTAAAGAGATCTATCTGATGGTAATGTTTCTACATTCCAACTGACATGGTAAAGTGTTGATTTTAAGAACACTGTAAAATGTTAAGGAAGTTTATTATAATCCTATAGTAACCATTAGAGACAGCACAAAAAGCTATATCCAAAACACAATAGGTACATTAAAGTAGAATGTTTTTAAACATTCAAACACTTTTAAGGAAAGCAGAAAAGGAATGCTGAAGAAGAAAAAAAATGATAAAACAAACAGAAAACAATGTTAAACTCCAATGTATTGATAATTACACTAAATGTAAGTGGTATAAACATACCAGTAAAACACAATGATTATAAAATTGGATTAAAAACATCTGCTGTCTAAAAATAGTCACTTCAAAATATTCACTTCAAATATTCAAATAATATGAGTTAAAGTATAAAAATAAAAAAGATCTATCATTGAAACATCAATCAAAAGAGTTGAAATGGCTTCAATAATATCTGAAGAAGTAGAGCAAAAAAAAAAAAAACAGGGATTAAGAGTGATAATATGTAATGAAGAAGATAAGCAACCTACCTGTATTTACACTTAACAACAGGGCTTCAACACAGGAAGCAAAACACCATTAATAAACCAAAGGAAAAATAGAAAAACAGATGTTTATAATTAGAGATTTCAACACTGTTTTCTGAGAAATTGACAGAACTAGTAGATAGAATATCGGGAAGAACTGAACAACACCCTCAGCTGACTGTATTTAATTCACATTTATGGACTACTCCACCCAACAAGGGGAGGGGAGGGGAGAGGAGAGGAGAGGAGAGGAGAGGAGAGGAGAGGAGAGGGAGAGAGAGTGTGTCTTCCATCTGATGGTTCACTCCCCAGATGGCTGCAATGGCCAGAGCTGCACCAATCTGAAGCCAGGAGCCAGGAGCTTTTTCCAGGTCTCCCAAGCAGTGCAGGGGCCCAAGGACTCGGGCCATCTTCTACTGCTTTCCCAGGCCATAGCAGAGAGCTGGATAGGAAGTAGAGCAGCTGAATCTCAAACCGGCACATTCTTTTCAAGTATTCATGGACCACTTTCTGTGACAGATCTGTCCTGGGTCGTACAGTAAGCCTTAAAAAATTAGAGTTGAAGTCATACAGATTATATTTCTGGCAATATCAGGTTAACTAGAAATCAATAATAGAAAAATAACAGAAAAATTTCTAAATACATGGGTAATGCAACACACTAGCAAATAATACATGAGTCAAAGAAAAAGTCTCAAGAGATATTAAAATTATTTTGAAATGAAAATATAACCTAAAAGTTTGTGGAATGCAGCCAATGCAAGTTTAGAAGGAAGCTTACTGCCTTATATGCTTTTATTATAAAAGAAGACAGTTCTAAAATCAATAATCTAAGTTTACAGATTTAAGAAACTAGAAAAATAAGAGCAAAATACATTTAGCACAAGCAAAAGCAAAGACACAGTAAAAAGCAGACTTTGAGTAACTTTTTTTTTTTTTTTTTAATTTGAAAGACAGAGTTACGGGCAGAGAGGTCTTCAGTCTTTTCAGTCTTCTGGGTCACTCCCCAAACAGCTGCAACGGCAGGAGTTGAGCTGATCTGAAGCCAGGAGCCAGGAGCTCCTTCCCAGTCTCCTACATGGGTGCAGGGGCTCAAGGACTTGGGCCATCTGCTGCTGCTTTCCCAGGCCATAGCAGGGAGCTGGATTGGAAGTGGAGCAGCCGGGACTTTAACTGATGCCCATATGGGATGCTGTGCTGCAGACGGTGGATTTACCCACTCTGCCACAGCGCCAGCCCCAAGCCTCTTTTTTAAAAAAGAAGATTCATTTGTTCATTTGAAAGTCAGAGTGACAGAAAGAGAGGAGAGAGAGACAGAGACAGAGAAAGGGATCTTTCATTCACTGTTTCACTCCCCAAATGACCACAACAGCCAGATCTGACCCAGGCTGAAACCAGGAGCTAGGAACTCCATAGGGCTTCCCACAGGGACAGCAGGGACCCGAACACTCAAGCCAACATCTGCTGCCTTCCCAGGCACATTAGCAGGAAGCTGGGTAAGAAGTGGAGTCGCTGGGATTTGAACCTGCATTCTGAATATGGGATGCAAGCAGCAGCTTAACCTGCTGAGCCACAACATAAGCCCTTATAAGCCTCTCTCTTTGACAGCAGGAGGCTAGAGTTTATGTCTTCCCACTGCTTGTAAACCCCTGAGCTGAGCGTTCCTGGCCATTCCTCCAAGCTGAAGATAAACTTTTAGTTGGAAACAACAGGAGCTCTGATGTTCTGTTCTGTACGGTGTTAGGGTTTATCTGTTTGTTTCCCCAAAGCACGCTGGTTCTAGAAATGAGGGGGTGGTTAAGGCCTGAACATCAGCTTTCTCTTGGCCCAGCTGAAAGTCTCTTTTCTGTTCACAGGAGGACACGAGGGGAACCCTCGTTTAAACCCCAATCCAGTCAGGCTGAAATTGTGCGACTTTGAACAAGTGTGCTAAGCTAACAGCCTCCTCCCCCTCAGAGGAACAACAAGGCTAATAGGACCCATTTTGGAGGATGCTTGAGGGGACGAAATGCGCTAATACAGGTGATAGTGTGCAAAGGGTGCTGAAATCACTAAGCTCTAGTCTCTTCCCCTTTCAATGGATGGCTGAGATTCTGCCCTTTGTTGCCTGTGCCAGTTATAAATTAGGCTTGCTTGGTATAGCACCAAGAATCACAGTGGCTCCAATGAGAAACTTTCTCTGTTTTCATCTAGTGTCTAGAGGTAAGAAACCCGGAAGTCCAGGGACTCCCCTGCTTGGACATCCCCGTGGTCCAGGACGACTTCCAATATCCCCGGGCTCCGTGAGCAGACCAGAGGAAGAGGGAAGAAGGCTTAGGGGCCATACTCCAGAGAAATGACCAGAATCACCTGCAGCTCTTCCCTTCACATCCTATCCGCCAGATCTTAGTCCTCGGGCACCCTGGCTCCCCCGGTTCCTGGGGAAGAGAGTCTATTCTGAGCAGCCATGCGCCCAGCTGATAGTGAAGGTTCTGCTATTGAACAAGAGAGGGAAAAGGATCTTAGGGGACACCTTGCAGCTTCTGGCCAGGTCTGCACATTTCTCCCTTACTCTCAGCTCACAGACGAAATTTTCAAGTTTAAGTGCAAGTTCTGCAGATAATCAAGAAAATCAAAATAGTCTGATACTATTAACAGATGCATAGGCTAAATTACATTAGAAAAGCAGGCACGTAAGAATCAGAAAAAGCAGAATTAAAGACAAAGAGGATCTCACAACGTTGGTTTGACTGGTGAGAGTTAAATGTACCAGGCTTTTTCAGGAGGAGGAGGAGGCAGAGGAGGAGGAGGAGGAGCCTGGAGTCTTTCCTGCTGCACACTCTCCGTGGGCCCCTCCACGCCCACTCTGCCCCCAGCTCCTCCCTGCTGTCCCCGGGAAGTTGACCTGTGGGGCCCTCACTGACAACTCCCTTACCCACTGCTTCCTCTTGGGTTTAGCTTGTGGGGAGCAGCAGCAGCTGGGGATGGAAGGGAAGCTGGAAGAAGGGCTGGGGGCTCAGTTCCTCAGCTTCCCTCCCACAGGGATGCCACAGGCTGGCTCCCTCGTAAGGGAGCTATTCCACGCGGTTCTCCTTGACTCTGGGTTCTGTATCTGCTCTTATTCCAGCCTACACTGAACACCTACTTTTATAACATTGAGCGTTTTTGAAAATACAGAAAAAATTCTGAAAGTCTCAAGCTGCCTAAGAAGTAAGCCATTTTCAGAAAATTGGGAGGCGTTTTAGGAGCCCGAGACTCACCCTTTCCACCTTCCAACCCTCCATGCCCAGCGCACCATTTTGAAGGGGGAAAAAAAAAACCAATCATTTGGTTGTCTTCACCACCACCAGATGTGTGGGTTTTCTCCCCGCCCCAAGCAATTCCCCAGCAGACACCAGCTAGGTATCCTTTGGTCCAACTTAATGCTGACCCCGTCTGCCCGAGGATGGCATCAGGTCCCACAGGACTGTCCCCACGGCAGGTGCCAGCCACAAGTCCCACGTGGTGGCCTGTGCTGCTAACTGTGCCACTGTGAATACCGGCGTCCGTGACTCCTTCTTCAGTTTGATTAATTTACACAGCTCGGGACATACTTTACTGCTGTTTACCCATTTATGAGAAAGGAAACAGATGAAATATCAGATGGAAAAGAAGTGTAGGGCAGACCCGCAGGAAGGGGTGAGGCGCTCCCGTGCCCTCTCTGGTGCTCCACCCTCCAGGGGCCTCCTCCATCTCTTTGGCCACCCAGAAGCTCTCTGAACCCTATATTTTTGAGCGTTTGGGAGAGCTTCATTACATCAGGCATGGCTGATGACATCACTGGTCATTGGCTCAACCTTCAGCCCCTCTTCCCTCCCCAGAAACTGGGCGGTGGAGCTAAGTCCCAACCCTCTGAGCATTCCTGGTCTTTCTGGAGATTAACCCCCATCCTGAAGTTCTGGGGGTGGGGTGCGGCCGTCAGTCATCTCAGCATTCAGAAGATGCTCTTATCACTGTGGACCCTGAGGGTTTCCCCTACTGTGTGCCGGGAAGTGCAAACAGACTAAGCACGAGTTTTACAGGATCACAGCCGTCTGGGAAGGCAGGTTCTTCTCACTCTGGAGGACGTTGTTAGCTGGCTCAGCACGGTGTGGTTGGAGCACATTAGTGGCCAGGGTGAATGGTCGGAATAGGGAAGACAGCTGGAAAACTCTGAGGAGCTGCTGGCGGTGTGGCTCAGAGCAATGGGGACAGTTGAAGCATCGTGTCTTGTTGCTGCAGCTGGTGGGAGCCCAGGCAGCAGTACAAGATAGTAGAGGCATTAGCAGCATGAAAGAGATCCGTGGGGACACACACCACACCCCTGGGAGGCTCTTAGCAATGCAGGAGAGGTGGGGCTGGTGCTGCAGCTGGTGCAACTTTATCACAATTGTTATTCTTTCATTGCTTCTTGTAACCTGTTTTCTAAATTCTGTTATAATACTAAGATATCCTTTTTTTTGGACATTAACGTAAGTTCAATTATTTTAGTTTAAAAATGTTTCAATGTCTGATAGTGCAAGTTCATCCTATATAACAAATATGCCCCCAAAACTTTATTCAGAGGCAAATGTGTAATCCTAAGTGCTTTCACTGTTAAACAAGGAAAACTAAAGAACAAAAAAGTTTTAAGGTGTTAATTTGAAAGGTTAATAGATAGTGATATTAACAATTATTCTAAAGTAACAATAATTAAATCTGTGTGATAATTGGCATATAACTATGGATTCATGGGAGGGAGTGAAGAAGTGTGTAATAGAACCACACATATAAGGCCACTGACTTACAACACAGGAGGGCAATGTAGCGCAGTCAGCTGGATCAGCTGGGTATTGATGTGAAAAACAAATGAACTTCCACCCTTATCTCAAACTACACAAAAAACATTGCTGAAAATGGGTCCAGGACCTTAGTGCACAAGTTAACACTCAAAAACTTCTGGAAGGAATCACAGGAGATAATTTTCATGACTTTGGGGTAAGCAAATATTTCTTAGTTTGGACACAAAAGGCATGGACCATAAAGGCAAAATCGAAAAAATTTAAACATTAAAATGAAAAACTTCTGTTCTTCTAAAAATACCACTAAGAAAGTGGTATTTTCTGCAATGCCTGGAGGGGAAATATTTGCAGTACATGTATCTGACAAAGGACTTGTATCCAGGATATAGCGAGAAGTCTTAGAACCTATTGATAAGAAAAAAAAAAAGAACTCAATAAAAACCTACAAAATATATTCTTTTTCCTTTACTCCTCATCTGGTTACCACATATTTGAAAATGAACCCTGATAACATACTCCCAATTCTAGACAAACATACTATTTGAAGAGTGGTAGCTGGAAAGGAAGGAATACTGCTAGCAAATGAACAAAGAAGTAGGCACAATACACTTCCATTCTAATGTACAATCTTTCTGAAGAACAATCTTGCTAAGAAATTTCATGTGCAGAATTTTTTTCTAAGTCCTAAGTTAAGGGTCATGTGCACGACAATTTAGCTATAGAAATGATAAGAAATTGAATATTGCCCAAAAGAACCCCCTAGGGGATTGGCTAAATAAATGATGACATATGCATATAATAAAATTATACATAGATAATAAAAATATTGCTGTAGAAATATAAGCACTGCTATGAACAGATGTTTGAATTATACTGTCAATTGAAAAGGCAAATTATAAAATAATATGCTTAGTAAGATTTAGTTTTTGTAAAAATGTGTTTATGTAAAGTGGTATTTGAAATTCAATAGTCTTATGTCTTGAAATTGCGATTATACCTTGTTTTTCTTTCACACTTTCGCATTTTCTTCGTGCTCCTAATTACTAGTCTGGTGTCTTCAAGTCCATTTTGTGCTGCTGTAACAGAACGCCTGGGTATGTATGAAGAATAGACTTTGCTCACTGTTCTGGAGGCTAAAGAGGTCCAGCAGTAGGCGGGAGTCTCTGACGGTTGGGGAGGCGTTCTTGCTATGTTGTCACACGACAAAGGCAGAGGGCAGGCGTGGACAAATTCCCTGTCTAGCTCCTTTATATGAATCTCTGATCCTACTCACAACAGAGGAGCCCTCATGGGCCTCAAGGCCCTACCTGTGCGTATTATGGCATTGTCAACCCCTGTGTTTCGGAGGGCACACACTCAAACCATAGCACCTCTCAAAGACTGGCCCGTATATTTTGTGGGTCCTCATGGTGAATGCTACTTCCTAGAGCAGTGAATCCAAGGAGGTCTCTCTTCTGGCTCACCCAGCATTTCTGAGTGGCCTTCTAGCCAGCCACAGTCCCCTACCCGTATTCTCCTACCCTACCCTCGGGGAAGCAGCAAACCCTTCTTGCTACTCTCTAGGCACACACAGTTCCTTAATTCAGTGCGAATTGTGTTCTGAATTGTGCTGGACATGTTGGTTGTCTAATTTGTCTCGAAGTCTAAGCCTTTCCTGATTTCCTCCCTTCTTTGGCATCTTACGCAGATAGAAGATTCCGTTGCCGTACAAATCACTCAGCTTGTGCCCTGAGCCATCCCTTACTCAGCTCTCACATTGCTCAGCACTTGATGCTCAGGCTTTCTGGTCTGGGTTCCGAGTTTTTGTTGGGTATATTAGAGGGGCTGTTGCTTCTTTCTGCCCAATGCCTTTGTCCCCTCCTCTCTGTCAGTAAGAAATAATTTCTTGGTCACCCCCATGAGATGTCTTTTGGATCATAAGTTTGGTCAGGTATTAGGATATAATGCAAACAGGCCAAGCAAAGTCCTTCCCCGGACCAGCCTTTTTTTTCTTCTTGGGAAAAAAGCTATGAGAAGCAGCGCGTACTTATGACCACATCTCCCATCGTGTATGAAGCCACTTTGAGGCGGACAAACTCGCACACAGCGAGGACAGATGCATCAAGAACATAGCCCAGATGGAATTTGTTTCCTTGATCTGGCTGACCCTGAGATCAGCCCATTCCTACTCATGCTGTGGCTTGATTGCATTAGTCAATGGATTTTCTCTTTAATGCATTAAAAAATTAATTAATTAATTAACTTGAGGAAGACAGAGAGCCCTTCCTTCTGCTGGTTTACTCACCAAATGCCCACAAAGGCCAGGACTTGGCTAGGCTGAAGCTGGGAGCTGGGAACTTTTTGAAAAATCCTTGTGTGTGTGTGTGTGTGTGTGTGTGTGTGTGAGAGAGAGAGAGAGAGAGAGAGAGATGGGGAGAGAGAGAAGTGGAGAAAGAAACAGACAGATCCAGATATATATCAAATAATAATAAAAGCCCAGACTAGGATGACTACAATAATTTTTCAAAAGAGAAATAGTAATAATTGGTGACCACTTGAGGAACTGTGACAAAAGCATGCAAGCAGTTAATGATTTCAAATACTTGAGTCTTGGTAAATGGAAGAACAGAATTCCCATTTACAGAGCCATGAAAGACCAGGCTGTGGGAGGATGATGGCTGTTTTCGAAGGTGTTGAGTTGGGGATAACGCTGGTGTCATGGAGTGGCTGGGTCCAGATTCTTATCTCTAATGTAAGAAAAAAAAATTTGAGGCGATGTAGGTGAAGGTCAGCGGAGAAGCAAGATTTATTTGCGTACGAAGTAGAAGTGCATGCCCAGGAGGGAGTGCAGGCATGCTCAAGAGTGGGCTGCGCTCAGCGAGGTGCAGGGCCTAGGGATCTTCACAGGGTCTCAAGGCACAGGAGGCAGCACCTTGGGTGGGGTTTAGTTGAATATTCATAAGGAGAGGAATGTATGGTAGGCCTGAAGCGTGGCCCTCTTCCTTGTCCTTTTTTGGAAACCTTGGAAATGTCGTGGCACCAGGTATGTCATGGGAGTAGGAGTGTCAACCATGGTAATTTCATTATAATGATTATTATTATAATTATCTAAAGGTCATCAGGGGATGCATTTGGCAGCCATGTTGGTTAGTTTTGGCCTGTGCTGGTTCTAAGTGGAGGTTTTGCAGAAGCTGCTGTTTTCTGTTGGCATGGAGCAAAGGGGCAGTCGGGCTATGCAGGTGGGGCTGCAGTGCGGGCGGGGCTGCAGGGAGAGGGCAGTGACCTCAGCTCCTCCTTACTACTTCTTTGCCTGCATCAGTGGGATGTGTAACTGGAAATGCTAGGCAAGGGATTCACGACCAGAGCTCTGGCTAAATCAGCACGGATGTAGAATTCGGAATCACAAAACCAAAGTGTTAGAGCTGGAAGGAATTTTAGACCCTAGCTAGCCCAACACCTCCTTTTAGACTAGTACACTGAGACACAGAGAGTTCAGAGGCTCTCTTTGACTTGACACAGCCTTTGCTAGCAGAGCCAGAGGTAGAACCCAAATCTCTATTCCCAATCCAGAACTTCTGTCACCTGCAAAGAAGTGGCCATTGAGACCACGAAGATGGATAAGGCAACTCCCTGAGAGAGGGGTATGAAGACCTATCGTGATACTGAATCCTGGTGGCCCTGACGGATCTGAATTGGTTACAACACTTGGTTTGTAGTGACAGAAATTCATTTCAGACTAACTTAAAAATTAAAAGTTGGTTGGGGAGGTGGTTAGTGGTTAACACACTGGTTAGGACAACTGGGTGAGGCCTGGCTCCAATCCCAATTCCAGCTTCCTGTTAATATGCACCCTGCAAGGCAGCGAGTGATGGGTCAAGTACTTGGATCCCTGCCATCCATGTGTGAGAACCCAGATGGTGTTCCTGGCTCCTGGCTTTGACCTAGCCCAGCCCCAGCTGTTGTGGGCATTTGGGAGTGAACCAGCAGATGGAAGATATCTCTCTCCCTGTCACTCTCCCTTTCAAATAAATAAAAACAAATAAGCTTAAGAAAATACAAATGTCTTAACATGTCTTAAGGCAATAAAAGTGATAGAAGGAAGGCATTCTAAGAAGAGTGGGAGGTGTTCAGAAGTTATTCCAAATGGTTCCATAGAAAGCTCCCAGGGGAATCTGAGGAGCACAGATCCAAGGAGAAATAAGCAGAGCCAGAGTGGAGCGTATTTCAGAATGAACCTATTTCAGAATGAACTCAGGCTTGGAAAAAGTGCAGAAAGCCAACAGGAGAGTTGGTCTCCAGCGGGAGGACAAGGCTCCTGCCCCACCTCTGCCTCTCCTCTCCCTCCCACTCTGAAGATGCTCAGGGTCGGTTTGCTCGCCAGGGCTTGCGGTGCCGTCTGCGTGTTCTGCTGCTCTCAGTCTCCAGGTGGTTACTTGCTGTCACTGCACTGGGGAGATGACAAATCTGGTGGCACTGTTCCCACCTCTAGGATGGCCTCGGGGCTCGCTGCTGCTCTGGGTTTTAGGGCCAACACTTTCTTCACTGTGCACCTCTTCCCTGGGCTAGAGTGCTTGGGACTGCCCCTCCTCACTGGGCAAAAGCCCCAGGATCTGAGCCTGGGCTCACTCAGAGAGGCCAAGGTGGCCTAGATGGGCCGAGGGAGACCTGGCTTGGTTCTGCACTGGGGTCTGCAGCAATGTCCCAGCTGGGAAGAAGGTGGCCCTCTGCCTTAGTGCTTGCTCTGCCTTTGGGAACTCTGGGCAGGCTTGTCCTTGAAAGCAGGATGTGGGAGTCTACCCCTGGGCCATTTCTATCTCTGTAAATATCCGTGGAGGATGCCGTTATGATAGAACTCAAACCCCCACGGTTGCTTTTTGTCATCCAAAGCAAGGAGAGGAAGGAAGGGATGGGAACACATTTTCTAGCAGATGGTATCTGAGCACAGATGACAGAGAGAAGACAGGTCACTCAGCTCCCACTGAAAGGGAACATGTGACTTGCTCTGTCTGAGACATCTTCATTCTTGGAAGGATAGAGCAAATGTGGTTAGGGAGCAATGTGGATGTAAAAATAGGATTGGGTGGTAACAGAGCAATTTATTGCTTTTGCAAAAAAAAAAAAAAAAAAAAAAAAAAAAAAACCTGAATAGTGAATTTAACTTTAAAGAACAATCTGACATGTAGGAAGAAGAAACATCACATACAGTCCCAGTAATCAGAGATAAACTTTTATTAACAATTTATCAAGTCCTTCTACCCTCCCCTTTTATTTTACTGTGCATACAGTTTTCTTTTATGTAGCTTAAAAATCCTGCCCTCCACAAGACGTTGCATTCAGCTTTCTACATGGACATTACGGAAAAACCACACTGATGTTTTTGCACAGCTCTTTGTTAATTCAGCAACTACTCGTCAAATGCTTGCATTCCCTCCAGCATGGGCTCCTTCCCATACAAGGAAAGGGGCCGAGAGGGAGAGCTGTGGTGGGGAGCAGAGTGCGTGCAGGATGGGTGCGGGGCAGGTGGCACATGCTCCCTGGAGGACGAGGTGCCGAGCGGAGGTCTGCAGAGGAGGAACAGTCGGCCAGGAGCAAAAGGTGAGGGAGAAAGAGTGACATGAGCCTGGAAGCCCCTGGCGGCCTGAGGAAGGGCGTGTGGTTTAATCCAGCGACGACCTGGAGGGCTGGGGCAATGTGGAAAGGAGAAGCGAACTCAGGGGGCAGGCGGGGCCATAGCGGCGCTGTCTGCTCCCATGCCTAGCGAAGGCATCTGAACGGCGCCGGGAGGCTAGTGGGGAGCAGAAAGGGAGTGGTGTGGTCAGGTGTGTACCTTGGGAAGATGGCTCCGGCTGCACCGTGGAGGACTCATGGGCAAAGCATGGGAAGCAGTCTTCCAGAGACTTCTCTATTGACTTTTGTCAGCCCCGCTTCCCGGCTCAGCGAGTCTGGCTTCAGTGGAGCTTGTTGGTGACTTTCTTCTGATCCTCCAACTCCCTCTCTCTCTCTCTCTCTTTTATTTTTATTTTGTGTGTGTGTGTGTGTGTGTGTGTGTGTGTTTTGACAGGCAGAGTGGACAGTGAGAGAGAGAGACAGAGAGAAAGGTCTTCCTTTGCTGTTGGTTCACCCTCCAATGGCCGCCGCAGCCGGCGCGCTGAGGCCGGTGCACAGCACTGATCCAATGGCAGGAGCCGGGTACTTATCCTGGTCTCCCATGGGGTGCAGGGCCCAAGTACTTGGGCCATCCTCCACTGCACTCCCTGGCCACAGCAGAGAGCTGGCCTGGAAGAGGGGCAACCGGGACAGAATCGGGTGCCCCGACCGGGACTAGAACCCGGTGTGCCGGCGCCGCAAGGCATAGGATTAGCCTAGTGAGCCGCGGTGCCGCCCCAACTCCCTCTCTTAAGGCCCCTTGCCTTTTCCCCCAACTGTGTGACATCTTGTCCCTGTCACACGTTCCCACGTTCATAATGCACACATCGGCTCTGCTTTCTGATAGACCTAGTGCAGCCCTCAGCCCCCACTCACACTGGCCCAACCCCCCGCTGCTCTCCTGCATGGGATCTTATTTTCTTGTATATTGTTTCTCTCGACTGTTCATTCCCCAAATGGCTGCAATAGCCCGGGCTGGGCCAGGCCGAAGTCAGGAGCCAGCAACTCCAACCGGGTCTCTCATATGGGTGACGGGGGCCCAAGTACTTGAGCCCTTGTCTGCTGCCTTCCCAGGTGCATTAGCAGGGAGCTAGATCTGAAGTGGAGCAGCTGGCGTCACAAACAGCTGCTTCATTCACTGCAGCCAGCGCTGGCTCCTCCACTACATTGTCCAGCTCCCCGAGAGCACAGAGTTGATCTATCTGCTTCCTGAGGTCGGTGTCTGGTGCGTGTAAGTGTCCAACCTGTTGAGTGAGCGAGTGAGTGAGCAGATAGCTAAAGAAACTCAGAGGGGAGCTGTGGGCTGCAGATAAAGTCACAGATGCAGGGGAAATGCGTGTACTTCCCTGGGGAGAGGGCTGAGTAAGGAGGAAGAAAAGAGAGGAGCCTTTGAGAGAGCTCTGAAGGGGGTCCCCACCCCGGAAGGAGGGGAGGCCCGCGGTGCTGTGCTGAGGCCGGTTAGGAAAGCAGCATTGCAGGGTGGAGAGCTGGCCCCTGGGCTCTGAAGCTGCACTTTGCAATAAGGCGAGGCCTCTGGGGTCCGTGGAGAGAGCATCTCAAGAAAGCAATGGGTACAGAAGCTGCACTGCCATGGATTAAGAATGGAAGCTTGAGGAAGGCCCGCCCACAGGAAGCTGGCTGCGAGTGGGAGGAGGGAACCAGGGATGCCCGCTGGGATGCAGAGCTCCAACCAGGCAGACGCTGGGACACCAGCAAGTGCTGATGGGAGGGGCAGAGAGAGACTGAAATAGGGGCGCGGGTACTGAGTGCAAGCAGGGTGTCCCCGAGAAGGCTGGAGAGGTTCCCCGAAAGACTGCCTGGCGGATGGAGCCCCAGGGAGGGCCGAGGCGAGGCTATAGCCCCGACATGTCAACCACAGAGTCCCCTCGCCTTCGCCCGTGTCAGGGATGGGCCATGCCTAGGGAGGCTGGGCCCCGAGGGTGGAGGATCCAGGGCCTTCACCCCAGCTTCACTGCCCTCGCTGGGCGGCGGGAGGCGAGGCCGGCTGCTGAGAAGGCTGGCGGGCGGGCGGAGGCGTGAACGTTGTCAGCTCGACTCGGTCCACTAGGACCGGAACTCTGTCGCCAGCGCCGTCAGAGCCTCTGGGAGGCCCGGAAAGCGTTAATTCCCATCTGGAGCTTTCCGCCAGGAGGAAAAGACTTTTTCTTAAGCTCTTCTGGTAAACCCCTGCCCAGCCTTCCCCGGGGAGCAGCGGAGGGGCCTGGTGCCTGCTCTTCCCTGGCCCGCTCAATCCCTAAAGAGGGCCGTATTTTCACAGGTGGGCCCTGCTTTCAGAAGCCCCTTTTATAAGACGACTCTGGCTTTTTAAACTGGGGCCAATAAAAGAATTTGCCAAGAGGGTCTTTGAAGTAATGACCTCCCCAGTTAGTGCCTTGAAACATATTTTTATATCTTGGAGGACAGATTATGAGCGGGCAGGGGGGATGTTGAGAATTGTGGGAGGCCAAAGACCCCGAGGGTGGCAGAGTCCTGGCTCCTGTCCAGGGGCTCCACAGGGGAGGAGCCTGGGCTCTGGAGCACGGCGATTCACAGAAGTCTGTGCCTGAGACCCCTCTGGGTTGGGACCACTCAGTCTCCACAGGCCTCAGAGGGAGGGCCAGGTTAGCGGGGGCCTGTGCCATCCTCCACCCCCATGTCCAGTGACAGTGATCTGGGTGTGGGCGGAGGGTGGTGAGAGGTTGAAGACGGGGTGTAGAGGTGATGGTGGGGAGGTGAACCCGGAGGGTGGTCAGCTCATTGGTGCTGTTTGATTAAGCAATGATCTCACCTCCATTCACTTGGTCGCTCAGTCATCCATCTCAAAATCTTCATTGACTGAACACCTGCTCTATGCTAGACTCACTGCTGGGGGTAGGTAGTGAGGGAGGGAGGTGGGGATGCAGCCAGTGGAGTTTGCCTTCTGAGAGAGGAGACAGAACCGAAGCAAGTAAGTGTGCCAGCGTGCAGTTACAGACTGGAAGAGCTGCACAGGGAAGGCACAGTGGGCCCCGGGACCCAGAGCTACAGGGGGCGCTGTGGAGTCCTGGGGATGCCACCTGTGAACAGGGACGTGGTGAGAAGGAGGTTTGGCCATCACCTAGGGGAGGCTGCAGGAAGAGCATGTGGAAGGACCCTTAGTGCCGTAGGAGGAGGAGACAGGAGAGCTGCACCCAGAGAGTGGAGCTGGGACAAGAGGGAGAGATCGGGCCATCTCACAGAGGGCCTTGTGAAGTGGGCGGTGGGGTTTTGGTGTAAATAGGAATCCCATGGCTCTGTTGAGAGAGGTGCCCTCCCAGCATGGACACAGAGCCCCTCGGATTGTTGGACTTCCAGGAAATGGAAACAGGCTTTTGGTGCCCCTCACTCCTTGCCCCCTTTTTTACTGGATTTCTCACCACCCAGGAACCCTTCCCACAGAAGAGCTAGAAGCAGAGAGAAAACCCCCTGCCCCGCCCCTGCTGTTCTTGGCTCCCAGGCACCCCGCGGGCCCTCACTGTTCAGAGTGCTGCCCTGGGGAGCAGGAGGACCCTCCCGGAGGCCTGTCAGAGACCTCCCCCCACCCTGCTGTTTTACAGGTATGCAGACTGAGGAGGGAGAGTGAAGAGAGCGCCTCAGCCCCCACATCTAGAGCATTCTAGATGCCACCCCTCCCCTTGCCATGCGTGATGAGCCTTGCTGTGAAGAGAGAAAAGTCAGCAAAATCGTGTGCAGGAAGAAAATCAGGACTTCAGGCGCCGGAGCCACACGTCAGGAGCCGGAAGTGGCTGGAAGCAGAAAGGAAGCGACTAAACAGACTGAGGGCATCAAGGGCTCTTCCCAGGTCTGTGCGAGGGGTGAGGAACCAGCGCACAGCCCAGCCCCCAAGACCAGACAGACCGGTGGTACCGGAACCGGAAGTGGGGCTTTCAGGCAGAGCTACAGGAGCAGAAACTGCCGAGGCCGCCGGCGCTGGTGTAGGGAACCCTAAGTGTCCTGGATGAGTTGCTGGGGTCGGGTAGGGCCAGAGCTAGAAATTCCAGGGGACTCCGCTCATGGAGGGCTGCCACGCGCACTTCTGGGAGTTTTACCTCCAGGGGCTTAACCGGTTTCTCACAGTAAATATGTGAAACAAAAATCTCCTCCTGTTTCTGGGAGGGGGTGGGGAACAGAAACCATTTTGAAATGCTCCAGGCAGGGGCTGTGTTCCTAGCAGGCTCTGCCCTCAGGAGAGGCTGGTCGCCCGAGCCTGACCTGCTGTGCGAGAGGGAGACCCAACGCCAGTGCATTCCGCCCTCGCGCGTGGGGGCGGGAAGTGCCCAGCGCCATCCTATCCCATGCAGGCGTGCAGAGGGGACTTGGGCACACTTGGGAAACACAGGCTCAGGGGAAGACCGAGCCGTAGTTACAGGACTGCTGGGCACTCCCCAGTGCCCGCATCTTCCCATCACATCGCCAAAGGTCTATACGCGGCCGATAGACTGGCAAATCACATCTAGCCATCAAAAGGAAAAAGATCCAGGGCCTACGGAAAGGCAAGAATCACCTTTTGAAGAGACAAAACAAGCTTCAGAAAAAGACATGGCATAGAAAAAGAAACAGAAAGCATCAACAACAAAAAAAATAAAAAAGACAGGGCAGAAATGTTGAAACTATCAGACTAGGGGTTTACAAAAAGAAAATCGAGGGACGCATGAAGGGCTCTGACCAGTAAAGCAGACTACATGCACAAACAGATGGTCAGTGGAAGTCAAGAGATGGAAACCCTGAGAGAGCAGAAAGAAATTCTAGAGGTAAAAGATCCTGTGACAGTGAAGTGCCTTTGATGGGCTTCTTCAGAGACAGCTTCGCTGAGGAGGGACTCTGGGCCAGTGTATTCTGTAAAAACTGGCATTCTGTAAAAACTGTGTATTCTGTAAAAAACTATCCTCCAAACTGCAGCAGACATAAGGCCTTCTCAAACAAACAAAAGTCTACAGAATGTGTTGCCAGTAGACCTGCCTTGTAAGAGACATTAGAAGTTCTTTAGAGAGAATGAAAATAGTATAGGTCAGAAACTTGGAAGAACAACGAAGAAGGAGGAAGTGAAAATAAAATAGAAACTTTTGTTTTTCTTCTCACAGATAACTAAGCTTATTAAAAATAGCAGCAACAGATAGTATACCTAAAACATAGCCTAACAAATTTTAAAGACTAGACACCATGTAGTATTTGCTCTCAGACACAATGGAATTAAGCTAGAAATCACTAATAAATAACTGGAAAATCCCCAAATATTTGGAGGTTATCAGCATGTTTTTAAGTAATACGTGGGCCAAAGAAGAAATCTCAGGAGAAATTTTAAAATACTTTAAATGATAATGAAAACACAACTTACCAAAATTGGTGGGATGCAGCAAAAGCAATGCTAGAGACAAGCTTATAACATTGAATGCAAACCTTAGAAAATGGGGAAGTTCTACCTTTAACCATCTAATCTCCACCTTAGGAAACTAGAAAAGCAAATTAAATCCAAGGAAACAAACAAACAAACAAACAAAAAAACCCAGAAATAATGAAAATTAGAGCAGAAATCAGTGAATTTGAGAAAAGGAAATCAATAGAGAAAATCACTGAAATCAAGAGATGGTTCTCTGAAAACACAAGAAAAATGGGTCAGTCTCTAGCCAGGCTAAGGGAAAAAATAGGACACAAATTAATAAAAAATAGAAAGGAGACATCACTACAGATCTCATAAATATCAAAAAGATAATATAGGAATAGTGTGAACAATTCTATGCCAGCTAATTTGATAACCTAGGTGAATTGGATCATTTTTTCCCCTAAGATTTATTAATTTATTTTGGAAGAGAGAGAGAGAATCTGCTGGTTCACTCCACAAACTGAGGCCAGGAGCCAGTACCTTCATTCGGGTTGCCCATGTGGGTGGCAGGAACCCATAAACTTGGGCCTTCTTCTGCTGTTTTTCCCAGGCCATTAGCAGGGAGCTGGATTGAAATGGAGCAGCCAGGAAAGAAATTGGTGCCTATATGGGATGCTGGCATTGCAGGTGGTGGCTTAATCTGTTACACCACAACATTGGCCCTGGACCTGTTTCTTTTAAGTTGTTATTTATTTATTTGAAGGGAGAAAAAGAGAGAGAGAGAGAGAGAGAGATCTTGATCTTCCATCTGCTGGTTCATCCCAAATGCTTTCAACAGCTGGGCCTATGCCAGGCCAAAACCAAAAGCTTAGAACTCAATCCAGGTCTTCTATGTACATGGCACGGACTCAAGTAACTGGGCCATCACTCGCATTAGCAGAGTGCATTAGCAGGAATATGGAATTGAAAACAGAACTGGAATTAAAATCCAGGCACTCTGAAATGAGTTGTGGGCTGTCCCAAACAACCTCTTAAGTGCTGTGCCAAAGGCCTGCCCAGGGATCAGTTTCTTGAAAGACAGTCTGTCAAAACTCACACAAGAAGAAACAGACCATCTGAAAGACATTAGCTCAACAATTAAATACATTGAATCAATAATTAATAATCTTCCAAAACAGAATGCACCAGATAGAGATGAGTTCATTGGTGAATTTCACAAAAAATGGAAGGAAGAAGAAATTATGCCAAATCTCTATAATCTCTTTCAGCATATAGAAGCAGAGTAATACTTCCTAATTCACGCAGTGAGCCAGCATTACCCTAATACCAAAAATATAACGACATTACAAGAGAATAAAACTATAGACCATTGGAGAAATCCTCAACAAAATACGAGATTAGCAAAGAATCCAACAAAGCATAAAAATACCTATCTAACATGGCCAACTTTGTTTTATACCAGGTACCCAAGGCTAGCTCAATATTTGAAAAGCAGTTAATGTATTTCCCCAGGTCCCTTGCTGGGGAACACCATCTTACCAGGAAGACGGTCATCAGACACTATCCTGCAGGATCTAGGGAAGAATCTTATCTGCATTCACTGCTCCAGAACCACACTTGCCAGCATGCAACCCTCAGGATGGACAGTATTCACCCCGTGGGATGGGGCAAGGTCCTATTAGTGTCTCCCAGTGCTAGGACTTGGGCTGTTGGTGCTGTAAGCCTCGGTATAGTCACACCCTCACGGCAGGACCTGAGGAAGGTCATATCTACAGCATACAATCTAAAAGCTGTCACAAGCTCCAGCATCACTCAGACTTGCCGGGCAGGACAAGGCGACAGCCCCCTCTGTGTTTCCCAGCACTGGAAACATGGCTACAGCCATCATGTACCCTCATGGGATTAACAGTCAATTCTCGCGGGACTAAAGATGTACATACATCTTAGGAAACTCAATCCACTTCAAAGTCCTACTACTACCTCCACAAACTGCTGCAAACTAGACAATCGTGGCTTCTGCAGACCCTGCTGACACTGGTTACCAGCGAGGAAGTCATTCAGAGGTTACATTTCTGGGTTCACCTAGAACCAAAGCCAAATCAATACCCCAAGTGACATACCACCTTCCATCAAAACAAAAACATCTTTTCCAATGAGAACTCTACAAAATAGAAACAGTGATCACACCAGGTGTACAGACATCAATATTGGGGTACAGGAAACAGGAATAAGCAAGGGCACACGGCACCTCCGAAAGGAAAGAATAGTTCTCCAGAATGAAATTCCAGGAAAAGAATTCAAAATAATGGTACTGAGGAAACTCAGTGAGATACAAGAGAACACAGAGGGAAAGTTTAAAGAAGCAAGGAAGACAGTAGATGACATGCATAAAACTACAAAAGAGAGAAATTACTGCAAGGAATCAGAGGGCACTGTTATGGTGTAGCAAGTTAAGCCATCATTTCTGATTCCAGAATCCTGTATTGAAGTGCCTCTTTGAGTACCAACTTCTCTGCTTCCAGTCCATCTCCCTGCTAATATACCTGAGAAAGCAGCAGCAGATGGCCCAGGAACCGCACACATGGTGGACCTGAGTGGAGTTCCTGGCTCCCAGCTTTAACCTGGCCTAACCCCAAGCTTTGGGGCCATTTGAGGAGTGAACCAGTGGCTGGAAGATCTTTCTCTCTCAATCTCTCAGTCTCCCTCTCTCTGCCACTCTGCCTTTCATGTAAATAAAATGAATCTTAAAAAGAAAATAACCAGACAGAAATTTTGGAGCCAAAAAAAATCCTATCAATTAAATAAAAAATATAATTTAGAGCCTCAACAGCAGAAAAGGAATTTATGATTTGGAGGATAAGACTTTATAAATAGCCCAGTCAGACAAAAATAAAGATAAAAGAATTAAAACGGGGTCGGCGCCATGGCTCACTAGGCTAATCCTCTGCCTGCGGCACCAGCAACCCGGGTTCTAGTCCCAGTTGGGGCACTGGATTCTGTCCCGGTTGCTCCTCTTCCAGTCTAGCTCTCTGCTGTGGCCTGGGAAGGCAACAGAGGATGGCCCAAGTGCTTGGGCCCTGCACCTGCATGGGAGACCAGGAGGAAGCACCTGGCTCCTGGCTTCAGATCAGCGCAGCATGCTGTCCGTAGTGGCCATTTGGGGGGTGAACCAACAGAAGGAAGACCTTTGTCTCTGTCTCTCTTTCACTGTGTAACTTTGCCTGTCAAAAAAAAATTTAAAAAGAAGAATTAAAATGCGTGAAGAAAGACTATGCAACATATGGGATATCATTAAGTAAATAAATATTTGTATTACAGGGACACCTGAAGGAGAAGAGAAGGAAAAGGACATTGAGAACCCACTGAAGGAAATAATTGTTGAAAACTTCCCAAGTCTTAAGGGAGATAGACATCCAAATACAGGAAGCTCAAAGGCTCCAACCAGACTCAACCAACAAAGATATTTTCCAAAGCATATTGTAGTCAAATTGTCAAAAGTTAAGGACAAGGAGAGAATCCTAATGACAGTAAGAGAAAAATGTCAAGTTACTATAAAAGAAAGCCAGTTATATCAACAGCACACTTGGCAGAAACCCTACAGCTTGGAAGAAAGTGGGGTGATGTAGTCAAAGTCTTGAAAGGAAAAGGGTTTACAAAAAGTTATATCCAGCAAAGGTGTCCTTTAGAACTGCAGGAGAAATAAAGTATTTCTAGGATAAGCAAAAACTGAGAGAATTCATCACCACCACACCAGCCTTATAAGAAATCCTGAAGTGAGTCCTACATTGGAAGTAAACATTGTGAAAACACATGACAGTACCAAATTCACTCACAGAGCAGATACAATCTGTAACCCATCAACAAAATGATAGGAATTAGTTTTTACTTACAATATTTACCTTGAATGTAAGTCAAGAGATAGAGGTCGGGTGAATGGATTAAAATAACAACAACTATATGCTCATTTCCCAGGTAAAGATACACATAGACTACAGTGAAAGGCTGGAAAAAGACACACCATGCAAATGGAAATCAAAAATGAGTAGTAGTAGTTATGCTCATATCAGATAAAACAGACTCTAAATCAAAAACTATAAAAAGAGACAAAGAAGGACATTATATATTGGCAAAAGAATCAATTCAATGAGAAGATATAACAATTATAAATATAGATGCACCCATATAAGACAACTCAGTTATATAGAGCAAATATTGTAAGATCTAAAGGGAAAGATAGACTCCAGTACAGTAGTTGTGGGGGGCTTCAACACCTCACTGTCATCAGTGGAGAGATCATCCAGACAGAAAAATCGACAAAGATGTACCCGAGTGGAACTGTACTGCTGAGCAAACGGACCTAACAGATGTTTACAGATCATTTCCCTCTACACCTTCTCATCAGCACGTGGAATGCTTTCTAGGAGAGACTATATGTTAGACCACAAATCAAGTCTCAGGACATTTAAAAATATTGAAATCATTCCACATATCTTCTCAGGCCTCAACGGAATAAAACTGGAAATCAACAAAAGCAATATAAAATTTACAAATATATGGAGATAAAACAAACTCCTGAATTTCCAATGGATCATTGAAGAAATTAAGCTAGACACACAAAGCAAATACTGCATTTTCTCCCTTATATATGGGAGCTACAATTAAAAAAAAAAAACTCAAAAAAGAAAGACAATTAATGTGATCCACTATACTAATAGGCCACAAAAGAAAAAAATCATTTGCTCCTATCAATATATGCAGAAAAAAACTATTGATAAAATTCAACATCCCTTCATGATAAAATTTTTCAGTAAGCCAAAAATAGAAATTGAGGGGGTACTTCCTCAACTTGATAAAGTACATCTGTGAATCACATAATGGTGAGAAACTTTCCCACTAATATCAAGAACAAGGCAAGAAGGACCATCCCACCCTTTCTTCTCAACATTGTACTAAGAGTTCTAACTAATGCTAATAAGACAAGGAAATGAAATAAATAGTATCAAGATTGGAAAATGATAAATAAAACTGTCTTTATTCATAGATGCTTTGATTATCTCTGTATAAAATCTAGAAAAATAGACAAAAATATATTCTGGGACAGAGAGGCCATGAAAGCAAGGTTGCAGGATACAAAGTTAGTATATAATAGTTAATTGCTTTCTATACTCATATACCAGCAATGAACAGGTGACAGCTGAAATTAAAGACATGATACATTTACAATATCATAAAAAATAGAAGCTTTAATCTATCAAAGTATGTTTAAGACCTATATCAAGGAAACTACTGAACTCTGAAGAAAGAAGTCAAATAAGGACTAAATAAGTGGAGAGATAATCCATACTTGTGGATAGGAAGACTCACTACTGTCCAAGTTCTGTTCTTCCCAACTTGATTTAGGGATTCAATGCAATCCCAATCAAAATCTCAATAAATTATATTGAGAACCTGATTCAGAAATTTGTATGGAGGGCAAAAGACCTAGAAGTCTCAACACAAAATTGAAGAACAAAGTTGAAGAGCTAACACCATCCAAATTCAAGACTTCTTATAAAGCTATGGTGATATTAATGAGAGAATAGACTAATAGGTCGATAGAATTGAATAGAGAGTTAGGAAAAGTTGTACATAAATGAGTCAATTGATCTTGAACAGAGAAGAAAAGGCAATATGATGGTGCCAAGACAAATAGTGCTGGAGCAACTAGACATTCATAGCAGGCAAAATAATGAAAGTAGAGACAGCCCTTAATAACAGTGACCTCCAAAGTTTACCTAAATGCAAAATACAAAACTCCTAGAAGATAACATAGGATAAAACCTAGATGACCTAGGATATATGATGACTGTTTTGATATAATACCAAAGGCACAATCCATAAAAGAAATGGTTTTCATGAAATAAAAAACCACTGCTCTGTGAAACAGAATGTTGAGGGAATGAGAAGACAAGCAACAGACTGGGAGAACATAGTTGCAAAAGATGCATCTGATAAAGGACTCTGTTCCCAAATATACAAAGAACTATTAAAAAAATCAACAATAAAAACATCCTCATTATAAAATGGGCTAAAGGCCTTAATGGAGACGCCACTGAAGAAGATCGGCAGGTGGAAAATAAGTACGCAAACAGATGCTCCACATCATATGAAAAATGCAAAGTAAAACGATGTGTAAAATAATGGGGCACCGGCATGCTCCTGTTGGAATGGCCAAATCCAGGACACTGACAATGCCAAATGCTGACAAGGACATAGAGAAGCAGGAACCCATATTCATTGGTCATAAGAATGCAAAATAGTACAACCACTTTAGAAGATAGTTTAGGGGCTGGTGCTGTGGCGCAATGGGTTGAGGCCCAGGCCTGAAGCGTCGGCATCCCATATGGGCGCCAGTTCTAGTCCTGGCTGATCCACTTCTGATCCAGCTCCCTGCTGTGGCCTGGAAAAGCAGTAGAGGAGGGCCCAGGTCCTTGGGCCCCTGCACCTGCGTGGGAGACCCGGAGGAAGTTCCTGGCTCCTGGCTTTGGATTGGCACAGCTCCAGCCGTTGCAGCCGTCTGGGGAGTGAACCAGTGGATGGAAGACCTTTTTCTCTGTCTCTAACTCTCTGTAACTCTGTCTTTCAAATAAGTAAAATAAATCTTAAAAAGAAGATAATTTAGCAGTTTCTTACAAAATTAAACATATTCTTATAAAGTGATTCAGCAATTGTGCTCCTTGGTATTTACCCAAATGAGCTGAAAACTTACATCCACACGAAAACGGTGGCTGGTGTTATGGTTTAAGGTGTGACTTACAGTGCAGGCATCCCATATCAGAGTGGAGTCCTGGGTATTTCATACCAATCCGGCTCCCTGCTAATGTGCCTGATAAATCAGCAGAGGACAGTCCAAGTACTTGGGACCTTGCCACTCATGTGGGAGACCCAATGGATTTCCAAGTTCCTGGCTTTGGCCTGGACCAGCTCTAGCCAGTGTAGCCATTCAGGGAGTGAACCAGAAGATGGAAGACCTCTCTCTCTCTCTCTCTCTCTCTTAGATCTCTCTCTCTCTCTCTCACCCAGAGTGAACTCTAATGTATATTATAGACTTGGGAGATGAGGACCTGTAAATTTAGGTTCAGTGATCATAAAAAATATGTACCAGTTTGATGGGAACATTGATAATAGGAGAAGTAATGATAGGGCAGAAAGTACACGAGAAATTTCTGCTTCTTCCTCTCAATTTTGTGTGAGTAGAAACATCTCTAAAGAGAGTCCTTAAAAAAATGAGGATCCGAAGTGAAACGTGACTCCTGCCATCTGTGTTGTTACTTCAAGTTTCACGAAGTGATTTTCCACTTTAGTTAGGCTGTGATGTTCATGCTAGCTCCACTCAAGAGATGAGGAGACTGAGGTTCAGGGAGGCTAAATGATTCAAGTAAGGACGCACTGCCAGAAAGGGGAGAAGCTGGCTCGAGCCTGCAGATCCATGTCCACAGTGATGGGATGAGAACGGTGACAAGAGAGAACCATCAGGGAGGGCTTGAGTGGGCACCAGGGGTCTGAACGGACTAGAGACAGAGGTAGCACCAAGGGGATCCATCTGGAAGGGGGGGTTTGCAAGGGAGTGGTAAGAAGTCAGGTTGAGCGTGCGCTGGAATGAGCAAGTAGAGGTTCTGAATGCCAGACTGAGAAGCTTCGACTTCTTGGGAGATCCCTGAAAGCTTTTGAGCAGAAGTGTGACCCGGGTCAACACCGCGACTCGCGTTTGACACTGAAGCGCAGGACGGGTTGGAGGGAGCGGGCAGCTTGCAGGCAGGGCCAGCAGAACTGGGGCTGCTGTGGTCTGGGAGAAGCAGTCAGGTGTGCTTATGGGGATGCCAGAGAGGTGGGGGCAGGAGTAGGGCTGGGCACGGCTGGAAGAGGCCCCGACCCAACTTAGCGAGCATGTGTGTGGGCTGCGGTGAGTCCCGGAAGATTCCGAGTCCATGGCTATGTGCTTGGACTGCCATGCCACTTGGTGCCAGGTTGTAAGGCAAGGTTGATGTATGAATCACTCTGGCCAGGCTGAAGCTGAGGTGTTGAGAGGACGCTCAGTTCAGGAAGCCAAGTGGAGTGTTGGAAAGCTGAGCTTGGAAATCAGAAGGGAGGAGCTCTGGAGTTTACCAGCTTCTGGCGTGAATTAATCACCAATTAACTGATCACCCCGTAAGCAAAATGCTGCCTGTGGATTCCCACACTTCCCTCTGCAATCCCAGTTACTGAATTCCAGCTTGTCATTCTTGAGGTCAGCCCCACCCTTGACTATCATTAAAGACATTAGTTCATCCGTCATTCTTTACATTCTATTCCCTACTCTTGGCCAACACTGAGTGGAGACACACAGAGGTGCTCCTCTCAGCTCCCATCTGCCATATCTCCTCAGCTTTCTTGCAGTTCTCTTGCAACCTAAGGACAAGTGTACGACCCACTCCTTTTCTGTTCTCACCAGTGCTTTTGCTCATGTGTTTTGGTCATCTTGCTGCACCTGCTGGAGGCCTGCCTTTATCCTTGGCCTCTCTCAGCAATCTCAAGTGGGCAGCTAAAAATTACAAGCTGACAACCACATGCCTATGTGAAAACCACCCTGCCCATTCTGCAAGGCCCATCCCTAGTTTCAGCTCCTCTAGGAGCTGTCTCATGATTATGCTTCATTCAGCTTCCCCGAAAGGCCAGCCTTGGCATTGACTCTGTGTTACCTGGACTGTTGGGATTGCATTTGGCATTTGACATTTGCCCAACCAGCTAGAATTCTGCTTGCTCTTGTTGGTCCCTGTTTATTTTGTGCAGGTACACTGTGCTAATCAGGACAGGCTAGGCCCTGCAGAAGTGGTGACTCCACTCTGAAAACCCAGTGGTTTCACACAACGTAAGTTTATGCGTTGCTCATGCTACATGTCCCCTGCAGGCGGACAGGAGGCTCTGCTCCATACCCTTGTTAGAGGATGCAGGCTGATGGTGACCTGACGTCTTGCAGCTCTACCACCCGGAGCAGGGCTGCAGTGGTGATGTTCTGGGTGTGTACTGTGCACTGTCATAGTCATTAGCCACATGAGGCTTTTGGGGAATTGAAACATGGCTGGTGTGACCAAGGAAAGGACTTTAAAACTGCATTTATTTATAATTGACTTAAATTGCCACATGTGGCTGGTTGCTACCACTTCAGACAGAACTGATGTGTTATGTGGGCTCTCTTGAGTCAATGGCCAAGTGTCAGGAGAAGATGGTGTGTGGAGAATTCATGCTTGCCTTTCTCTGTTCAGCTGAAAGTAATCGTTGGTTGGAACTGGCCCACAAAACCACACAGGGGATGGCAAATGTGGGGAACACATGAAGATCCAGAGAACAAGGAATGCCTTGCCGTGGAACTCTTCCAAAGGCCCCAAACCCTCCAGAGGTGAAAATGCCAAAGATTCAAGTCTGGTGGGAGCACACTGAGATGTCTGGCTGGAGAGGATGATGGGGGTGCACTGAGATGGAGCAGAGATTGGAGCTTAGAGATGCAGAGGCGGGCAAGGAGCCTGGTCACCACCACCCGCCAGGCTGGGCTTGGGGTCCTGGGGTCCTGGCTCTCAGAAGTAAGAGGGGGAAGATAAGATACTCTACCTGCTCTGGTGAGGTTGGGGGAAGCTAGCCCTGGCTGGAAACATCACCCTTTCATGCTGGGTCCCTGGAAAGGGAAGAGCTAAGAGCTGCCAAAGGTCTGTTCTTGGAGCCCTTGGAAGGAAGGGCCCCATGGGCTTTCAGTTTTCAAATGGCCTTGGCTCTGACCCCTCGTGAGTCACCAGCTGCTGAAGAATGAATGGCAGGGCCAGAACCCAGCATGAGGTCATCTGGGCCGTACTTCCTGCCTGACCCTGGCTCTGGGGCCAAGTTCAGGGAGTTTCCTGAGGCCAGTGGGAAAGGGGTCATGCCCTGGGCTGCTGCAGAACTCCAGCCACGGCTCAGGAGATGGCGGTGGGTGGGATGCTCTTAGAGTCAGGGCCCACGGAATGGACCCCGAGGTGACTTAGTAAGGCCAGGAAACTGAGGCACAGAGAGAGGCCACTCAGAGAGCTAGAGCAGCACCCTGGTAGAAAAGGCCTTTTCTACCACACACAAAAGGGTTCCTGGGTAGTATTTCCCCAACTCATCCTCACATCTCCCAGTTAGTTCCTGGTCTCACGAGTTTTATTTTTCCCAGAGACCCACATAACTCAGGCTCTGTCCACTTCCCATTCAAATCCTTGCTGCTGCTGGAATCCATTTCTTTCCCCCTCATTCTCCATCTCTACCCCTCTCATAGTGAAGACAAACTCCAGGTGCTGGAGAGAAATCCATCAGCATGGTCAAAGAAGGGCTTTATCTGAGCCTGGTGTCCAGGGAAGCCCCTGCCTGCCCCAAGTCCATCCAACTTGTACCCACATTTTCAAGCATCTGTGAGCAGGAGGAAATCTGCATGTCACAAACTTCATTTTCGAAAGGACTTCACAGTAGGATTCCATGAGGACAAGGAGCTCCCTCATGTCGCATAGGGAACTCGATTTCTGAAACTGCCCGTTGTCATCAGTAAAACCCTATTGATAAGTACCATTTGGTAAGACACCAGAGGTTTTGGAAATGTGGCGTCCAGTCAAAGCTAGGCCTGTCTGCAGGTCCCTCACTTTCAGCAAACCCCAAATCAACTGGTGCCATGTTGGTCTCCCATCTGTTCAGGCCAGAACTTCCTTTTTTATAAAGCAGAAACTGAAGCTGCCGTAAGGAGCGGGAGCCACGACCTGGGTGATCGATCACCAGCCCTCTCTACTGCCCGGGGCCAGAAGCGTGGAGACCATGGTCAGCACGGAGCCTCCCACCCTGCCCCTGCTGTGGTCTGCAGTACGGGCAGGCCTAGCGCAGGGACCAGCTAGCGTGCAGTCCAGAAGACAATTCTCTTCCTCTCCTTCCTTCTTCAGGGCTGGGCCTCTTCCCAAGGCCTGGATGGACCTGCCCTGCACTAGTATCCATGGAAGACGGTGTCTCCAAAGATTTCCGTGGGTCCTTGGACAGGGTGACTGTGACGCACCCCCTTCAAGGGGTGGCGTCTACTGCCCTTCTCCCATTCCAAGACTTCAATTGTCTGGAGGCTGTCATGCTTCCAGGAAGCCAAACCTCACAGAGAAGTCGCTGGTTCGGGTGCCAGGCACGTGAGTGAAGGGCCTTCAGATGACTCTACCCCCAGCTCCAGCGTTAGGGTCCCCCAAGCTGCAGCAGCAGACAGCACAGATAAGCTGTTCCTGCCCTGTCCCTTCCAGCCCACAGAATCTGGAAGCATAGTGGACATAAGCCGTGACAGTGCCAGGTCATTCACTGTGCGGCCACGGTAACTCTACTCCAAGTTCTCCGGGGCACCTGGTGCTTTCTCTGTAGCACTCACCATCAGGGTACCTGCTGAACTATTCACCAATCCCTTGTTTAAGGATTATCTTTCCCATTCAACCCTCTAAGTCCTGGGAGGGCAAGGATGCTTCCGGACTGCCATTGTTCCCCTGGGGAGTCAGCCAGGGACATGCTCAATGAATAGATAATGAATGGCTGATCCTAGCCCTGTCCTCAGGCTGACCCCTCAACTTGCCCTCAGAATGACTCTGACCCTGGCCACACACCAGCCGCTGCTTCTGGCATCAAAGACCTAAGCCTGGCTGCAGCCCGAGTCCAGCCTCTCACTTGTCCCTGAGCGTTAAGGCCAGCTTCAGCCTGACCCCTGAGCTTGGCCTCAGGCTGCTCCTGCACCCTGGCTTCGGGCTGCATCTTGGCCTCCTAACGGTCCCCGTGATCTGGCTGATGCCTCGGTCTCCTGGCTTCCTGTGCATCGCCCCGCCCCCGTCACCCCCTTGTTCCCTCCTCCTTGCCCGACTTCTCTCAGCCGAGGAAGGTGTAAAGCCTGCTCAGGCGTCGTCAGTACCCTGTATGAATCCCCCATCCCACCACACTCACTCTCCCCTCCTGATCCTACTCTTTCTTTGAGCCTGGTGCAAACGTCACCTCCTTAAGTATCAGTTCGTACAATGAGACTCTTAGCATCTGCACAGGTTATGGCCATCTGTAGGGGTGTGTGTGTGTGTGTGTGTGGGTGTGTGTGTGTATGTGTGTGTGTGGGGGGGTGGGTGTATGGCGGCTGTTAACCTGTTTGATGACTTCCTCTTCCTCCACAATGCAAACCTGTGGTGAGTGCAGGGCCTGGCACACACAGGGTCCAATCCATCACTGAACAAATGCCTGGGTCTGGCCGCCCCTGCTGTGGTACTCCTGGGCTCTTCCAAGGGCAGCCCTCAGCCGTGGACTGGTTTAAGTGCATCTGAGCCTCTCCCCACCGGCGCCTCCATCACCCCTGACGGTGTGGCCTCCATCAGCCCTGAGCCTGGCCTCTCCTCTCTGCAGCTGAAGCATGCCTGGGCCTGGGTGGCTCCATAAGCGCTGGCTGAACCGTTAAACTGGACCCGACCCTTCTGCCCAGCCTAGGCTCTCATGGGTTCTCATGAGGGACAGCAGGACCAGCGCTTCAAAGGGACAAGAAACAAATCAGAAGCCGACAGTGTGGCTGCAGGGGCCGGGGGGAGACACCCGCCCCCTGTCCCCATTGCTATCCTCCCGAGGGAGGGCTGTGGGCCGTCAAAAGTTCAGGCTGCACATTTGCTGGAAGAAGGAGGGGAATCAGTGCGCGGGGGGCTCAGAAAAGTGCGCAGACTTGGATCACGCACGCAGAACAGCACGCCGTCAGGCAGAACACCGCTGGGAGAAGACAGAGTCACGTGGTGGGAATCTGTGAGGTGCGGGGGAGGGGAGGCGGCACTTGAGAAAACGCAGCCTCCTCAATGGGAACCAGATGGGCTGCGGCTCTTAAATAGAATCCCAGACTCGCAGCGCTGGGCTGGAGTCGGCCTGGGGTGCTCTCCCCTCCGCCCCTCGCCCCTCCATGCGCAGAGGGGAAATGGAGGCAGAAGGAGGGGCGGCAGCTTCCAGCCCCCGGCTGCTGGCCCGGGTCAGCGCTCACTCACCCTGCCACGCTGTCTCCAAATTAGAATCACATTTCCCTTTTCTGTTCTTTCTTCCAATTCCTTCTCTTTGGAGTCTAATGTTAGAGGTGCCAGGAAGTTCTAAAATCCCCAGCACTGTCCCTGTCCCTGCCCCAGCCCCAGGACCTGTGACAGGCACTGGCCGAGGGCGTGGTCTGGGAGGAAGTGAGACCCTCACAATGCCTCTCAGTGACCACTTAGGAGTTAGCATCTTGCCCAGAGACCCCTGTAGCAGCCCACGCGTGGAAGGCCGCGGGTCCTCAGCGGTGAAGCAGTGTTCTTGGAATGCTGAACCCAAGCAGCCTCTCCTATCCCAAGCATTGCCTGACGCTCCCCCCCAGCAGCCTTTGTGTGAAAATACGAAGGTGGACTTGAACTTCCTCTTTTTCACGGCTGCCTCCTTTCCAGAAAAAGCACCACTGGTCTCTTTCCCAGATTCCCCAAGAAACAGATGCTGGTGGTGTCTGCCGTGGGTGCTTGCCGGGCTCCACAGACTGTGCGCTGAGCAGCGTTGGGGGGCCATATACTTGGGCTGTGCTGTGGCTGTGGGTAGAGCCCTGCCCCCGAGATTTCCCCTTGCCCACCTTGGCAGCAGGGCATGGTAAGGGGCTGCTGCTTGTCTGGGCTTCCTCCTAGGAGGGGTAAAATATGTGGATGTCCATGGGCTTCAAAATCGATCCCTTCTGGCCTACCAGGGACTGGAACTCGGTGGCTCACAAGGAATCATCCCATCAGTCATCACCCATGGAGGCCGGTGCCTTCCAAGGGGTGCCTGGCCGGGGGGGTGAGTGAGCCACTATGTGACAAGACACGGGGGGCTTCCTGCACCATGGAAAGGCCAGAGGGGAGAGGTCCTGGAGCAGCCCACGGGGGCTGCTGTGGCCATGGCGGGCAGCCTCAGAGCTGGGAAATGGAGGTGGGAGCAGGGGCCAGCTCAGGAGGCGTCTGGAAGGCTGTGGCAAGGAGTCTGGGCTTTGCTCTAAGAGTGACAGGGAGCCTTCAAAAGGCTGCAGCAGGGCAGGGGTGGTGAGGGCTGAACTCTGCAGGAAGCTCCGGTGAGGGTGCAGTGTCAAGAGAGGGGGTCGCTGCCAGCCCCGGGTATTTGGGTGGGGAGGGGAGAAGACACCTGGTCGGGACAGCCCCTGGCACTGGGCAGACGTGAGTGTGCGTGAGGAAGTCTCCTGTGGACTTCCTGGGGTCGGATAAGGCCAGCCAGCATCCTGCTTCAGGGCCTGGATAAGGCGGTGTCAGGAGGAGCCCAGCCTCTCCCCTAACCCTCCCGGCCCGGCCGGCCTCGACCCGGGGCTTGAGCGAGCGAGGAGTGCGCTCTGGCCTCTCTCCACTCCCTTCCTCGCAGAGCAGATGGCGAGGGAAGGAAGAAGGCCAAGCCTCCGCGGCTGGGATCCTTCTTTCTACTTTTAGCTCGGCAGTTGGGAGCCCGTGGCCTCGCCTTCCCCTGCCTCCCACTCCGGGTTCATTTAGCTCTGTCTGCTCGAAATCAAGTTCGGCTCAGCATCGCTCCCCAGCTCCTGCTGCGGCGCAGCCACGGGAAGGAGCACTCGGGGTCTGGTCTTTGGGGCTTGAGGAGACCCAGGGGCGCAGGAAGACAGGGGCCTCAGAAATCGGGGCAGTCGTCCCGGAAGAGGTGGGGTGGGGGCTGACTTGGCGTGGATATGAGCTGGCTGGAAAAGAGAGGGCGAGGAATCCCCAGGAAGTGACTTTCATAGCAGCAACGAGTCTTAGAAAGCTGTGGACACTTACTTGAGGTCAAATAGTGGGAACTGGAAGGGAGCCAACAGTTCCAGTGAATTCTCAGACAAGTAAAGGCCAGCTCTGTCCCTCGCTCCACAGGCTTCTACGGGGCCCCATGGCACCTCTCCAGGTCCCTGGCCCAGGCCTTGATGTCTTGCTCTTCGTCGGTCATTTTACCCAGTTCCCTGCCTTACCAACCCAGCCCAGCACCAGAGAGCCAGTGCCAGGTCTTTGAAGACAGCTGCTTGCTCATTCTCTTCTCAATCTCCCCCAAACAGCAGGTGAACTTGTCTTTCTGGAGAACCCCAGCAGTTTTTCAAGGTGTGGACCCCAGGCCAGCAGCATTTAGAAATCTGGTAGAAATGCACTTTCTTGGGCCCCAGCCCAGACCCACTGAATCAGACCCTCCAGGGCGAGGCCCTGACATCTGTTTCAGAATCTCTCTAGGGGACTCTGATGCACACTCCAGTTGCAGGCCCGTGAGATCTAGTTCTCTTTTGCTGCTCCCTGGCAGGCAGCTCCTACACCGGCCCCTCCAGGCCTTAACCCTGCCTCCTCCCCACAAGGCATTTCCGCCCATATGGATGCTTCGGTTCTCGGGGTTTATTGCCCACTTCCACCCGGGCGGGTGGAGGGAAGGCCAGGTGGCAACATCTGCCTCCTCTCACCTCCCACCCCACCCTCAGCCTGCTCTGTTCCCAGTGGAGCCAGAGCTGTCAGCGGAGCACACGGGGCTGGCTTGGTGGAAGGGGGAGGAGACTCCTGCAGTTGGGTTCCTCTGGCTTCCATTTTGGCTCCAGAACCCCATCTGCAGCCTGGCAATGGGCGACACCAGCCGTTGGCTCACGCCTGGCCCATTTTGGTTACAGATAAAGGCTGGTGTGCACTTCCGACATAAAACCAGGTGTCTGCTGGCCGCTTCCTGGGAGGGAACCACCTAATTGCCCCCGGGGAGCTCATAGGACAAGCTCATGACCAACTCACAGCCAAGCGTCTGTTTTCTTTAAAGTTATAAGTGAGTTCCACTCACTGGATGACTGCCCCCTTCGCAGCGCACTTGGCAGAGTCCTGTGGGAGGCTCTGAGTGGGCCGGGGTTGCCTCCTGCCAATCAGGCCCCTCCTCGCCTTCCAGCATTTGGCTAAGTGACAAACCTTTTTACATCCACTTTTTTTTTAAACCATTGCTTTTATAATTTTCTTGTTTTAGTTCCCAATGAGGCAGTGCAGCCTCTCCTTGTATGAAGCTCGTTTGCTTAGCCTGGACATGCAGGGATGGGGAGGGTTTGGGGATGGGGTGTGGTGCTATGGTGGGCAGTGCCTGAGAGAGGGGACGTGATTCACCCCTCGGCGAGCTGGCAGAGGTGGCTGTGTGTGTGAGCATGCACGTGTCTGGCTGCACACTGTCTCCAGACACAGAACTGGGGCTTCTAGCCCAAGCTCTCTCACCAACAGACTGTGTGGTTCTGGGGAAATCAAGGGAGCCTCAGTGTACTCATCCAGCAAATGGGAAAACGACTAGTTCTTCCCCCACTGAGCCAATGTGGGTCCAAAGAGGTGGTGTGTAAAACAGCTCTCAGCATATCCACTGCTGCACCGGGCAAGGTGACCCTACGCTAACAGAGCCTCTTCCCGGAGACCCTGGCTGTCCGTGTTTTGTCTTCCTCACAGCACCTGGTACGACCCATGGCAGGCGGCCAATCGCTGCTTGCTGAATGGACGGGACAGAAGTACTGGTCACTATTTCCACCGAATCGAGATCTCGCTGGGGGAGGGCGGTGGGCATGAGATGCACACAAAGGGAGAAACTTAGGACGAGGAGGCCGAGGCCCTCGTCAGCTCAGACGCCTCTAAGTCGGAATTTGTGCTGGTTTCACAGGGCCGGAGAGGAACTGGATCCTGCTGATGAGAACACGCGCTGAATAAACTCCTAGTGGGAACAAGATAATAACAACAGGAGCTCCTGGCCCCGGGTGCGCGCTGCGTTCCAGATGGCAGAGGGAGTGCTGCGCCCTCGGGCAACGCCCGGCGCACAGGAGCAGCCAGGGTGCCAATCACAAGTGAACTCTGACCTCATCCCCGAGGCAGCCAGTACCTTCCCTTGACCGGGCTTTGTTAATGGCTATCCAGGGTGACTTCATTTGTTTAAGGGACATAAAATTTTATTTTGTTGAAACTAATCCATTACTGGCCTTCCTCTGCCTCCTCCCAAGCAGCTCCGCTCCATTCATGGTTTTCAAACAGACTGGATGACAAGGAGCGTGCAACCACTCTAGCTCATCTGCCCCCAAAGAGGGGACCCGGGCTCCATGCACGGCGATCGCTGGGGCCTTTGGGCCCGGCAGAGAGCTGCTGGGCTACTGATAACCCTGGGTCAGCCATCACAGCCGCTTCCCACCCCAACAAAACGACCAGGTTGGACCCAATGAGCCCGAGCGTGGGTGCCTGCTGTGTTGGACTCTCCTTATTCTTGGTTGAAGCAGGGCCCAGCCCTGGGGTTGTGTGAGAACAGGACGGCTCCATCGCAGGCCACTGCCACTTCCTGCCCAGTGCTCTGGCCAGAGATCTGCGTTCTGAAAGGCTAATGGCAGAGGTGGCCCAGACTGTCTTGTCCATCCCTCTTGGCTGCAGACGGTCGAGTCAGGCTCCCAGGGGAGTTGGGGGGTGGGGCAGCCACAGGCCGAGGCAGTGTGCAGGTGAGTCCTGCCATCCGAGATGGGAGGAAGGCGCTCCAGTGGTTGGGTGGGCATGGAGGAGGCAGACATCACCCAGTCCCAGAAACTGGGCTCTTGAGCGACTGCGGCTCGCCTGCCTTCTCTGAGCCCAGGCGAGGGCAGGAATGGATGCAGGGAGCACAGAAAGCGATGAAGTCTGGAGGTGGTACAGGTGGGGGGGTGTTTTCCCCGGGGCCCCGGTCCTGGGCAGCAAACACAGCCCTGGTAGGGCATCTTCATTCAGTCCACCACTGTCGGACCGCCGGGGGCCTGGGCTCACAGGACCTTCTGTCTCTGTAGCTTCCCTCTCCTCTGGCCCCTTGCTTCCTCCTCCCCACTCTTCCTCTCCTCCCCTGGAGGCCGGCCGGGCATTCTGGTCAAACTTGTACAGGAAGCCTTGTGGCTGGGCCCAGCCCAGGGGAGCAGCATGGCCTGGTGGTTACAGAGGGGACTGCAGCCAGGCACCTGGCTTCTCTTGGTAGACTCATTTAAGTGTTCCCTGGGCTTTGGGCTTCAGTGGCCAACAGCCCCAGGAAAAGGAATGCAGGAGAACTTCCTGTAGTTCTGTCCCTAGCAGGTGCCTGTTCCTAAACCCTCAGTGAGTGAGGAGCAGCAGAGAGGGCCCAGGCGAGACGACAGGCAGAGGGAGAGCTGATGTGTACACAAACTCTCCCCCATGCTCTGTCTCAGCTGAGACCTCGCCTGGTCCTGTCCCACTTTCCTGTTCCAGGGTCGGATGAGGCTGCCACTGGCCACACAGCACCTTCCTGCTTGTTAGAAAGAGGCGGCCCAGCCTCTGGACAGACAGCTCCACCCGGGGCCTTTCTCTTGGTGCTTGACCCCTCTACAGGTTCTTAAACATACAGAACATCGCTGGTGAGCCACAGCAAAGCAAGAGGGGTGAAGAGGAGGAGCTGAGCGCCTAGGAATAGGAGGGCAGGGAGTGACCTTACGGAAGGTCTCGTGCGGGGAGTGGGCTGTGCCCTGGCCAAGGCCGAGTGTTCCAAGTCCAGGCAGAGGCGTGAGCGTGGGATGGAGGCTGGAAGGTGAGGACTGAGGTCCCTGCCGGAGAAAAGGGTTGAGGACCGCACGGAGAAATGGCAGAGGGACAGAGCAGGAGGACGGGGCATGACTGAGTTCCCATGGTGTGACCTCTGCCACTAGCATATGATGGATTGGAGCCAATGACGTCACCAGTGGGAGCCCCGGGAGGGCTGAGTGCAGACTGCTGCAGCCCCAGGGCCGCAGGGCCGAGGGTGGAAGGGCCAGGGCTGGACAGTCCGTGAAAAGTCGGAATTGTCAATTTGGGGCAGCAAGAAGGGAGCCGGGGAGACCCCTCTGCCCACCGCGCGGGGGTCTCACAGATGATGGCGACTGCACACCCCGCCTCTCTGGGCATTCCTACAGGCCCCAGGGGACTGCTGAGCCATCTGCATCTCCTTTCCTCATCCAGCCACCACACAGCGCCACCCGAACATGGGGGCTCACCCTCGCCATGCGACTGAGGAGCCTGGGAACCCAGAACTAGCAGTTTCTCTGCTGGGCATGACCGAGGAGGATCTGACTGGTTGGAGCCCACCTCGCCTCACTGCAGAGCTCCTGCTCGCTCTAACCCCACCACCCACCCCCCACATCTGAATTGCAGGATCAAGGCTCCCAAGGGTGCATGGCACAGGCTGGGCCAGGGTCTTGTCCTGGGCCTGTGGGACCTGGGCTCTCCGGAGTCTGGGAGGAGGGGCCGAGTGGCCCTCGTCCCCACATACCCTACGCGCTCTGCTTTCCCTGTCCTCCTCACACCCTTCCTGCCGCCTGTTCTGTTTCTGGCCGAGCTTCTGGGCAAGCGTCTTCCCATCTGTTCAGGCTTCCATTTCCTCGGCAGCACAGTGGGGCTCAGGCCAGCACGGAGCAGGCTGGGGGCACATCTCGAGGGGGCTGCCGACGTCCCTGGGAGGAGCTTGCCCTTCCCCCTTTCCCTTGGGATGTGTCCCACACAGCTTTGAAAGCCCCGTGTAGATGCATTCTCTTGGCCCTGGCAGAATCCGCCTTCCGGGACCTATTCCGCAGGGTTTCTCCTGGTCTGCCTGTGCAGTCGGCTGGGGATGTGTCACCCCTCCAGATCCCGAGCTCCCCGAGGACAGGCGCTCTGCTCGCCCGGCCCCCACACTGCCTCATCCCCTCTGCAATGGCAATGCAGACCAGTCCCTGCCCCCAGAAAGGAGTTTCACCTTCTCCATCCCAGGTTTCCTCCTTCCTTGCTTTCTCTGTCTTTCCCGGAGAAGGAGGTGTTCAGAGCACCGCAGGTTTTCTGACACAGGATCCCCCGCATGGAACTGGGCTCCTCCCCAGCAACCTCCCACCTGCTCGTCTTTCCACCAGGTCCACACATCCCAATCCTTCCCTGCTGCTATGTGTGCAATCTGCCATGGCATTGGGAAAGCAAAACACAGTCATGTTGAGCCACGGGTACAGACTGGGCCCGTGTGTGTTGGTATCCCGCCCTCCTTTGCAAGAAGATGGAACCAGGTGACCAAGTTGTAGCCAATGGAATATGAACAGGAGTTGGTAACTCCAGCTCTGGCCCTGAGACCCTCCACCCCATCTTCCACCATGGCTATGTATGAATGGGGCCAGCAAAGAACTCTGGAACCCATGGAGTTGGCCAATTCTGGAACCCGGAACCACACTAGGAAGAGAGAGATCCCATTGGATTGCCCCCAGGGAGTGGAAGAAACTCTTATCTGAGTTAAGCTGTTCCAACGTGGGGGTTGTTTAATTTCCACCATCAGCCGTATTGATCAATACAACCTGGGAGCTGCAGCCTCCATGAACGCACAGAGCAAGAATACAGAAACAAGCGGTTGAAGAAATCAAGATGGGAGCAAGACAGACGCGGGATTAAACATGAAGTCGGGGATAAATGGGAGGAGACAGGAGGTCTTAGAAATCATACAGAAGTCAACAGGGAGAAGGATAATGTTCCAACCAGGAAAGAGGGACGAAGGCTCAGAACAGGTAACTTCACGTGAGTTAACTTCAAGGCCCATAGTTGCAGGAGAAGCTATCCCTGAGTAATCAGGGAGCTGCAAGTTTAAGGAATGTGGGGTTTCCAGCTTCACTCCCTCAGCGTGGCCAGCACTAACAGTTGCGATGATACACAGTGTTTTTGATAATGGGGAGATCACTGGATGGCAGCGTGAACTGAGACAAGCTCCCTGGGCCATCAATCAATAGCGTCTACTCCGCCTGAAGCCGAGCATCCCCTCCGCCCAGCTGGCCCACAGGCCACAACCGGTGGGCGTGGGATGCTACCTTGGCTCTGAACTTCCTGGCAGCTGAAGCAAAGAGGAGCAGGTGATTCTCGACAGGATTCTCAGTACCTGTACAGTCAACAGTAGCCCAGTGGCTCTGGCTTTTGGCCTTGAGGTCAGCCAAGACTTTCCCCTGTAGATGACTCTTGGGAGCAATAGGTACTTCAACAGACAAGATCATGGGCAACCTCCCCACAACCAATAGTGAACGTCATAAAGCTGCTAAGTTTGAAACCACAGACGCAGTTAGACAAGGCTCACTATTGATTATAGGGATGAAATGCAAGCTGAGGACCAGGGAGCATTGAGTAACAGCAATTACAGGAGAGCTCAAAGCCATGTGGTCCAAATAAGATCTCTCTAATGACTTAGGATGGCCTGGATTGATTCAGGGATGCGATTTTTAATATCACCAGGAGCCTCCCTCCCCCCAAGATGATTATTTCTCCAAACAAAGTTTGTGAATCGAGCTGAGTAGCAGGGAGTTCAGGTTACAATGTCAGGCAAGCAACCAGAGTGAAAATACCCTCTGTTGTTGATTTAAGGCATGGCCCTGAGCTCTGCTGATTTCATCGGCGAGAGGGCTGCTGCTTTTCCACAAAAATGAAGGCTCCCTCCACAGGAGCAGTGCCGGGACAGATGGCCCTCTAATCTCGGGGTGCGTGGAGAGAGCAAAGTAGGGGGAGATTACAGCAAGAAGTGCACACAGTTGCAAGGCACAATTGGCTCCTAATCACGATAAGAGCTTTCTTGTGATCAAAAGGAAAATGGCCAGGGCCGGTGCCGTGGCTCACTTGGTTAATCCTCCACCTGTGGTGCCGGCATCCCATATGGGCGCCGGGTTCTAGTCTCGGTTGCTCCTCTTCCAGTCCAGCTCTCTGCTGTGGCCAGGGAGGGCAGTGGAGGATGGCCCAAGTGCTTGGGCCCTGCACCCACATGAGAGACCAGGAGGAGGCACCTGGCTCCTGGCTTCGGATTGGCACAGCACCAGCAGTGACAGTCATTTGGGGAGTGAACCAATGGAAGGAAGACCTTTCTCTCTGTCTCTCTCTCTCACTGTCCATGATTCTACCTGTCCCAAAAAAAAAAAAAAAAAAATGGCCAATGACCACATGCGCTTCTCTCTTACCTTGCTTTTCTTTGAGAGTTCAGGTTCAAGATCAGAGTTCAGTGACTTTGGTCCTGAGAGGTTCAGTTGTGACTCACATGCACAGCTTTGGTGAACCTAGGAGCTCCCAGAGGAGCAAATACTTCTCCAGTGGTCCTGACAGAAGTGGCGTGGCTACACCAGATGACACCAGATGTTTCCAGTTCCCAGGAAGCCGGGAGGGCCTGGACACAGTCCTCCTCTCTCCCATATTCAAAAGGGACACAGTGCTGGGAATGATCAGCAAGGTTCCCAGGATACAGCTGAACAATGCTCAAGCCACGTGCCTGGCCCAGAAGTGTATCCTTCCTGGAAGTCACAGGCCAGGCCACTGCAATCCATGCTGGGAAGAGGGGGCCAGTTTCAGCCACCGCCTCTGTTGAGTGGGTGATGTGACAGGGACCAGTGGGGGCATCAGTGTCATCCCAGATTTGGCGCTCACAGAACAGGAGGCTGCTACCTCTTGTTGAGCATGACAGTAGCAGGCTGGTGTGCCCAACCCTCACAGAGCAGGGAGGCGCTCCTTCAGGGGGCCCAGAGACTCTGCCCTTGGTTCAGCCTGTGGGCACCCTCCCAGGAGATGGAGACGCTTGCAGGAGTCTGGGCCTGCCACTTAGGGCAGAAGCTTGGCAGTTCTGGGGGCCAAGGGGCCCTCCAGTACCTTTTCTCGCCTGTAGGAGGCAGTCTTTAGCCAATGACATCCCTGGGGCGTAAAGGCTATCAGCTCCACCCAGATGCCCTCTGCCAGTGCCGAGGACACTGCCCCTAAGAGTCTGCCTCTTTGAAGGCTGCTCTTGGATCTGGAGCGATTTCCCCAGGCATTGGAGGAGACCTGGCCCCGCTGAGGGTGTCTGTCCTCCTGGGCCAGGCTGAAGCGGAGCCCCAGCTGCTGTAGGAGTATGGAAATTCAGCTTCCCCAGCTCCTGGGGGGGGGGGGGGTAGAGTCCCTGCAGTGTTTGCCGCCGGACAGAAACCGCCCACCCCTGACAGAGCCTCTGCCCTGTCCCCGCCCTGCCTCTTCCCTCCCTCTGCAGTGACCTCTGCAGGTCACTTCTGCAGCTTATGGCCCATAAGTCCTCTTCTCAGGGTCCCAAGAGGTATCAGGGCCACTTAAAGGACCTCTGGAGTCTGAAGCAGCATGGAGGAGGAGGAGGAGGAAGAAAAGGGGAGAAGAAAGTTTGGGCTTGCGTCCAAGCTGCGCCCCACCCCATTCCTCTCACTGTGCCTGGGTCTGGGCACTGTCAGCCCTGCGTGAGGAAGCCAGGGACCTCCAGTGAGAGCAGGGACAGCCAGCCGGGTGTCTGGGCACTGGAGAACTGAGTGGCTCGCCACGGCACTGAGAGGCAACGCGTGTTGGCAGCAGGGCCTCCTCTGCCGCTCTCCTCCAGGGCTGCCCGTCCGTCTGCCAGGGCAGTTTTGGCTTCTGAGACAACCTCGTAAACCAGGGATTTTATAGCCAGAGTCTCTGCTGCCCACATCAGGGAAATAAGACTAAGCAGTCCCCGATGGCAGGGAAAGCACCCCCGGACGGGCAACGGCAGCAACAGTGTGTCCACCCAGCCCGAGGCCAGAGGACGGGCCTCACCCCTTCCCGTGTCTTCCCAATCATCAGGCCAGCCTGCCTGGATCACCCAGAGTCGGCCCAGGCTGCCCATGGGCAGGAGGAGTGCGGGAGGCGAGGGCGACCTCCAAGAACCTTTAGATGGCCCACGTTGCCGCAACTGTTACATCATCAAAGACGTCGGCCCTCTGGCTGAACTTTGAGCCCACTTCCCATCCACGTACGCCGTTGAGCAATTGCGTGTGAGTTAGATGGGTTGGCCCCCTGCAGTCACCATGACTTGGCTGTGAGAAGCACCCTCCAAAGTCAGTGTGACCACAGATGGCGCCCAGGCTGGGCCTGTCGGGGAGAGGCACCAGCATTCCTGGCACCCTGTCACTCCCGATCTGTACAGCACGCAGGGCTGGGCAGCATGTGGGAAGCTCAGACGGCCCTCTAGCCGGGATGCTGCACAGGGCAGCCTCTCTCTGCTGCGGAAAAGGAAAGCAGACCCTGACCCGAGGCCCGCCTGGGGCACTCAGAAGCCTGCTGCTCCCCAGGGGTGGCCCAGGGGCCAGCCTTCGACACATTACCTGGTCAGCCAGCAGCCAGCAGTGACCCCCATCCAGGACCCTCCTAAACACACAGGGGCAGCCTGGGGAGGAGATGGGCCCAGTCACCACTTGCGGCTTCCTCTATGTTCTCAGAGAGGCCTTAGCCCCATCCCCGTCCTGCCCTAGCTGGCCACTCTCCTCCCTCTCCTCTCTGGAGCTTCCTCCCCTCCCATCTAGAGGAAAAGTGCCTCACCTGCTTTCCAAGGCTCCGGTCGCCTTCTGATCTGGGGACCAGCCCTAGGGTACCTCCTCCAAGACCCGGTCCCAGCGCAGCATGTGGCCATCTGTGCCAGTGACCACTGAGCCTGACAACACGCTCCAGTGTCCATCCTATCCCCCAACCCCTGCTCTCTCCTGGGCCTCACCACAGGCTGCCCTCTCCTTGCCTGGCAACCAAGCCCCTGGAGCCCTCATGCACCTGCTGGGGCCCGGTCTCTGCCCTCACCGAGGCCTACACAAGCAGTGTGTCTGTCTCAGCGATCTGTACTCCATCAGCATCGGGCGCTGTTTGTCCTGTCCCCCTTCCTGCTGTCCCCTCCTCCCTCTGGCTGTGCCTTCCTCAAGCCTTTGTAGGCCTTTGGCCCTGTGGTCTTGGCCAGGCCCAGTCCCCTCTCTTCACAGTGCACACTCTCTGCACATCCATGCTGTGGCCTGGCACCAGGGACCCTCCCTACACCCACAGGTGCTGGGCGTGTTCCCTTGGATCACCCAGTTGTGTCCCACTGGACACCTCCTCCAAGTGTGGCAAAGTTTCTGCCAACTCACTTGCCCACTTGAGTCCATCCTAGCCTAACCATTCCCCCAGACCTGCTTCTCCTCAGGTGAACTTGTCTTTGGCACCCAGCTGGCTCCCTGTCCGCCCAACACTGCCCATTACAGCCAATGGCAGCATGGTCACTCAGTTGCTCCCTCATTTCCACTCTTCCCCTGTGCCAGGTCCTACAGAGTCTCCTACACATGCCACTTGTCACATCTGCCCTTTCTGTGCCCGGGGCCCCCTTCCAGGTGCTTTACCTCTACTTGGGCAGAAGCAGGTGCCTGTTTGTTGAGGTATGGCCGGGAGCCTGACCTGGGTGCAGGTGCCACAGCATTCTGGAGGGGTGCGACCCTTCACTCAGCACAAGCACTGCCCTGTGTGCTGTGCTCAGAAGCCTCCAGTGATGGCAGATGCAGCCCCATTGTCCCCCCGCCCCAGCCCAGGCTTCCTTCTAGGGCTGTTGTCTGGTCATTGTTCGCTCCCTCATCAGAGCTCGTGCAGCTGTGTGCTTCTCTGGGGGGAAGGGTGGAGCCCTGCCCACTCACTCACGGGCTCCCCTCTTGCAGCATAACCCCCTGGTACTTAGTGTTACTGTTTGCAGGGGAGGGGAGAGAAAGTCTTCCATCTGCAGGTTCACTCTGCAAATGCACACAATGACCAGCACTGGGGAATGCAGTCTGGGTCTCCTACAAGAGTGGCAGGGATCCAAGGACTTGAGCCATCACAAATGCCTCCCAGGGTGTGCATTAGCAGGAAGCTGAAACTGGGAGTGGAACTGGGACTTGTGTGTCCCAGGCACTCCCGTATGGGATTCAGGCAGCCCATGAGGTGTGTTAGGACACCCCAGGACAACCCCTACCTCAGCCCCTCTGGATTCTCCAAATGGATTGTTGTAGAAACCCCAAACCCGCCCCTCACCCAGCCACCGACGGCGGACTCCCTGGGAGCAGGCACGCGTCTCCCACACCCTCACTCCAGGATGAGCCGTGTCGTGGCTGCAGGAGTGGAAGCAGGAGAGCCTTCCCTGTCCCCCAAGGAAGGGCCGGTTTACGGTGGGAAAACTTTCTTGCCGGAAAGCCCTGTGGCAGGTTGGGCAAGCCAAGGCACCCCGGGACTCCAAGTGCCCGCAGTGTAGCTGCTGCTCCCAGCCCCTCAGAGCCTAAGACCTTCCACAGCTCCGCTCCGGGATGCTGACCTGTGGGCTGTGTGTGCCCAGCATCCCCCTGTGGAACCTGTAGGCCGGGGAGGCCATGCAGACTTCCTGGGGACCCTAGGAAGCGGGGGGCTGGGGGCAGTGCTGGAGAGCACCCTTGGCCCCAGCAGGCTCGGGGACCAAGCTTGGTGGCCTGGGGGAGGGGCAGAGCTGGTGGGAGAGAGAGGCTTGCAGACTTTCAGGGAACGTAAATTTTCCCCCCGGCTACTTTCTCTGGGATTTATTTCTCGGTGAACTTGAGACTTTGCCTAATTACGTTTGGGTCTCTTTCAAAGCACATAAATTGCATCCAGTTCTTCTGCCTCTTTCTTAGGAATAAATTGTCCCTGTGTGAGGAGGGATCTGGGGGAGAGAGTGAGACTTTATTAATTCGACACAGAACTCTGTTCTCCTGCCCTCCCCTCTGCCCCCTGTTGAATAATAAAATAATGAAGATTTGACTTGGACCAGGATGTGTGGATAAATATATTGGTGACATGAATGGAAATGGATTTATTACATAAACAGGAGACTTCATCAATTTAAACCTGGCCTCCTTTCAATGGGCATAAATTACATTTTCTTTCCCTACCAGTTGCTTTTTCTTTTCTTTCTTTTTTTTTTTTTTAAAGAAACTGGATTTATCGGAATTGAGATTTCACTAATTTATTTCATAGAGGCTTTTGCTTCCTCTTTCTGCCCAACTCAGGAAAGAGGAGAGTCCTCCCAGCTCTCTCTGGGTCCTCCTCACCTCAGTCCCAGTCAGGGCAACAGGCAGGGTGGGCGTGAGGTAGAATCTGGGCTGTCTCCTCCGTGCAGCCCTAAGAGACCTGGGTTCCAGTCTCTGCTCCCTGCACTGCCACTCGCTCCATCTTAGGGAAGGCACTGAACGGGAGGCCGGGCCCCAGCAGCAGGAGGAGGGTGACCCAGGGCAGGGCCTGGCTCCAGGACAGGCCAGCAGGAAGGAGCTCGGGTGCCTAGCCTGGAGTTCCAAGCGGGCATGGAAGTAAGGCAGAGAGTACCAGAAGTTTCCATCCAAGACCAGGGGCGAGTGCATGGTGTGAGAATGGACATCTTGGGGGTTCGAGGCCCAATTCACAGAGCCCCTCTTCCTCCTCCTCCTTCCCCAGTGCCGCTTTCTCGCAGTAACACGGGCAGTGGGCTGGGCCCCAGCCGCGGCGCTTGATGGGGACAGGGAGACAGCCTGGAATTGCCCTGTGGAGGAAGATGGGGCCTTCGGAGCCTGTGGCTGAGCTGGTGTGACAAGGTTACTTCCAGCCTGGGTGTTCCAGGTAGGGCGTCCTCAACCTGCCCCTCTCCAAGGGCCACCCCTCCAACTGGGACAGCACTGAAAGTCTTAAATATTCACTCAACTAAAGTGGGAGGAGCTCCATGTATTGACACTCCCAAGAGTGTCTCTTTAAGAAAGAGAAACCAGTGGCTGGCATTTTACCTCCAGGGTGGCTGGTGGAGGAATTTGGGGCACCACAAGAATCAAGGGGTGAGAGGCCGCTGTTCATGCGGGCTGTCCTGACACCCCAGGGTCGCCCACATCACAATGGGAAGGGCCCTACAGGGGCTTGGGCAGGAGGGAAGAGGCTGCTCCCCACCCAGACCCACACCCTAGCTCCCATCCCGCCCATGCACCAGCCCCAGGGCTGGCAAGGCGGCCGTCTGTGGCTCTGCAAGCTGTCATTCACCAGGCATGCCGTCTGGCACAGGTGTTTCCAATAAGGGCTCCTTGGGGCACGCTTCATCCAGGAGGATGTTTACAAGAAGGACTGATGAGAAATTGTCTCCAAATGCTGTCTTGTAAGCAAGACGTTAAGAAGGGGAGGGCGGGGGCCGCCTTAGGCCCTAAGCAAGCCGGACTCCGGCGTGGGGCCTGGCCGGTGCTCTCTGCACCCCCTCCCTTCTTGGCTGGGACCGGCAGGCAGAGGCCTGGGCAGGTCTGGGCTCATGGCCAAGGGTGGTGAGCGCCATGGGGGTTGGATTTCAATAAACAAAAGCAATAATGTTGGAAGAACCTCCACAATAAACAGTCTGGGGCATCCCAGCCTTGCTACCCAAGCCCTAAGGCCTTGTCTTTGGCCTTGGGATCCTCCTTCAGCCCATCCTCCGCAGGCTGGGGGGCAGGCAAGCACAGGTTTTACTATCATCATCATGAACAATCAACACATCATTAAGGAGTATCCACTTGGAGAAGCCCAGAGGAGGGAGGGAGGTACCCCCCAGCCTCCTGTGTGCTGACTCCCTCTGAGAAGGCAGAGAGGACACAGAATAGGGAGGGCAAGCGTTGGCCAGATAATAACTCTTTTCAGCTCTGGGCTTCACACAGTTTCTTTCCGAAGCCCTCACTCACCCCTGCCGCTGCGGTACAAAGGCAGCCTGGACAGCAGGTACACGAGTGAGCACGGCTGGGTCTGACCGGCAGGCAGCAGTTTGCGGACCCGTGATGTACAGGATCAAGTGAATCCTGGAGTGGGGGAGCACGCAGCCACGTTCATGCAGCCTGGGAGCCCACTGAGCAGGACAATGGCCCAGGCCCCTGGTGTGTTTGCCCTGCAGGCTGCACACACTGGCATGACCAGAATCAGTGTGGCCCAGACTAGCGGGATTCCCTGAAGACCTGAACTCCGCACAAGGGAACTGCACCCTGTGGAAGAGGTCAGGGTGTTAGAGAGGAATTGGGTAGTCAAGACGGAGTTACAAACCAAAGGAGACGTCTAACTGGGTTATCCCATGTTGCTGGCCAAGAGCTTCTGTAGCCTTGCCCTGAGTCGTGGACATAACAGGAGGGCATCAGGACCCAGGGGCAGGCTCTGCTGCCCGCCTGAGGCTGGAGGGCTTCCCTCCTTGAATACTATCCCTGTGTGTGCAAGCTTGTGTGGGGTCACTGGGCCCCTGGGGTGAGCTGAGTAGGGAAATAAGGGTGCCATTGAACTTGGGTGGTCTCTGTGAGGACAGAATTGTCCGTCCCTTCAGGTGTGGGTGAGGCTGAAGGGGACAGAGGCGGTTGGGCTGGGAATGCTGTGTGTGGACTGGTGTGTGTTCAGGATTGGAAGGTCCAGAGTAGCTGAGGGTTCAACATGGCTGGGGGAATCCATGAACAGTGGGTGGGCCCGGGGCTGCCATCACAGTGTCCTCTAAGTGGAGGGGCAGTGAGGGTTGGCACGGGGTGTCCAGCTCACAGCCAGCTCAGGCATCAGTGTGGCATTTGGCTCCTGGGTCAGCGTGTCTCTGTTGGGTAGAGTTGGGCTGGGTATAAGGGTATGGATGGGGTTGGAGGGGCAGTGTGTGCTTGAGACAGGGTCACTCTAGGTTAAGTCTGCGGGATTGGCCTTTGGTTAGGGCTGAGTGTGAGGTGACGTTCTGGGGTTAAAAGCAGGGGGAGCCTTGTTCTGCGCTCAGAGTGGCTGGTCTTGGGTGTCTGGGATTGAGGTCGTGGCTTGGTTGAGGTGCATGGAGTCAGTGAGTGTTCAGCTCGGGTTGTCCATGCCAGGGGCTCTAATTGGGTTATGAGAGTTGGAGCCTTGAGATGGGAATGACAGGCCGTGTTGGGGGTCGGGCTCAGTATGTGGTTGGAAAGCTGGCAGCAAACACCCTTTGGGGTGTGCTGGATCAGTGTCTTGTTGAGTCAAGGGGGGTTAGTATATGTGTTGTTTGGAACTGGGGAACTGGTGTATTTAGGGGTTGGGGCATGGCCATGTGTGACTGAGTTCAGAGATAAACACGTTTCTGGGCAGATATTCCAGTGGGGTTATGTTCTGGGGCAATGTGTGTCTGGGGTGGAACCGAGGCATCAGGGTAGGGTTGGAGGCAGGGAGTGGCGTGATTTGAGGTCACCCGTGGCTGAGGAGTCACGCTGTAGTTGGACTTGTAGTATGTGGCTGTTTGCCCATTGTGCTAAGTCTGAGAGTCAGGGTACAGCCAGAGTTAGGGTGGTCAGTGTGTTTGGGGATGAATCAGTCATTTTGAGATTTGGTTGGAGGAGTCCGGGTGTGAATGAAGTTAGGGATTAGGGTGAATGAGCCCCAGCTTGGAGAAGGCTCCCCAGGAAGAGAGCTTCATAACCAGACATTTGGAGGCTGAGCCAGGATCAGCTGACCATTGGGTCATGGCTTCCACTTGCAGTGGGGTTAAGAGGCCAATGTGTGACCATGAGGGACAGGGTGGGGTGTAGGAGTTGGTGGAAAGGGAATATTTGGAGAGTAGGTATCTTTTTTTTAAAAGATTTATTCATTTATTTGAAAGTTAGAGTTACACAGAGAGAGGAAGGCACACACATACAAACACACACAGAGGGGGAGAGAGTGAGAGAGAAAGAGAGAGAGAGAGAGAAAGAGAGAACGAGATAGAAATCGACCATCTACTGGTGCACTCCCCAATAGGCCAGTCCAAAGCCAAGAGCCAGGAGCTCTGGGTCTCCCACACGGGTTCAGGAGCCTAAGCACTTGGGCCACCTTCCATTGCTTTCCCAGGTGCATTAGCAGGAAGCTACGTTGGAAGTGGAGCAGCCGGGACAAGAACCGGCGCTCATATGGGATGCCAGCCTTGCAGGCGGTGGCTTCACCCACTTTGCCACAATGCTGGCCTCTAAGTCAATATCTTGTTTGGTGTGTAGAGCTCTGGGTGTGGATTTCCCAAACTGTGCTTCTTAGAGAAGGCAGAGAAGCAAGGAGATTTGGGGGGTTAGGCTTACTTGAATATTTGGACAATAACACTGCAGCAAACACCATTGTCCATGCCCCCTCAGTAGTCACGGCTCCTACACATCCACGGGCGGCTTTCTGGAGTTGCACCTGCCTCTCTCTGAGCGTACTGTCCGGCTGTGGGCTCAGGCCAGCAAAGCCTGGGGTTAATGTCCCCAGCGACAGCCCGACACTCATGGCAGCTAGCGCGGGGGCGGGGGGTGTCCTCAGCAGGACTGAGCCCGTGGCTGTGGTCCTCTCTCGCTCGCTCACATGCACCGCGAGGGCTTCCTTCCCTGCTCCAGCTCAAGTCTCCACTCCCTGACGGTGCTTCCTGGGATCCCGGCCCAAGTAAACGGACGTGCCCTCACGTCCTCTTCTCGGGTCTGCTTCTGGGGAGCCGCACCTAAGAGAAACATTTTTATAATAAAGCTAACAAAGATAGATTATGGGGCATGAATTCCACAGGACTTCTCAAGATAAAGCACAAACCTCCCTGGAGCCTGGGGGCCCCCGGCAGTGGGGCGGGGGCCTGCCTCACTTCACTAGCAGAGTCGCTCATGGGGGAACCCCAGTTGGAAGCCAGAGAGTGGGGCAGGCACGCGCAGTCCCCGGTCGGCAGAGGGGGCACAGCCAAGGCGGAGCAGGCGTCTGGATGCGCCTGGAGGGGAGGGGAGAGAGCACGGCTGTGCACTGGGGCTTGGGGGCTGGCACGTGGCCAGGGGGGCAGCAAGTGTGCTCTTGGGATTTGAGTTCCTTGGATTCTTTCTTCTATTGTAGAGTCAGCGAGGGGTTGAAGTGACCTGGCTGTAGGGTTCTCTTATATCAGGGTGGTCCCTGTCCTGATGACTACGTGGAAATTAACTTGTGGTTGCTTGTGGAGGTGGCCTGGGGGATCCAGCTGCTGTCAGTGCATGATGGGGAGACAGTGGAAACACACGGAGGGTTGAAGGGTAGGCACGTAACTAATGGTAGCCGTCAACAGTTGGAACAGATTTCCTTAGTGGGAGGGCCATGTAATCGGTCTGGGAGCATGGCGGGTCACGGCATTTGGGAGCCAAAATTTGGAGCAGTCAGGGTAGGGGCCAGGGTCTATCCAAGAGAGCCGCAAGCACGCTGTCAGTCCATGTAGTATCTTGGTGTGGATTTTCTGTAAAAGTCCCCGGGCCCATGGGGACAGGTATGGCAAGTGGAGGGCAGACTGGATTCCAGCCTTTGGTCAATGAGCGGCCTGCACAGCTCCACACTGCAGCCTGGGGGTAGTGGGGGTCACCATGCAGGGCCCACATCCTCCAGCGAGCCTGCTCTTCCGGGAGGAGGCTGGGCCAGTTTCTGCACCCCGTGCGGCTTGGGAACTGGCTTCCTGGAGTGAGGGTCAGGGTCAGGGTTCGAGTCCTGGCCACGTCGTATATGTGTCAGAATGAGCAATGCCTTTCTAGGTCACATATACTTTGGACTTCAACACTGCTTTATGTAGGCCGTAAAATTAATAGGTGGGAACTAGATTTATGGGCCCCGCTGGGCTGTTCTTTGCTTGTTAGGTTAAACACACTGATTTCCTGGTACAAAAGTGCTTGTTAAAATAATCTCCCCCAGCATGTTCAGAGGGGACATATCTGTCTTGTTTGGGGGGCGGGGAGAAGACCCCAGTGCCCCATCCCTGCCTCCCCTGCTGGCCCACCTGTCATGGCCTCCCCCGGCCCCAGCTGTGTGTGTGATGGAATGAAGGATGGTGTTGCTGACCAAGGAGTGTCTCGGGAAGGAATGCACGTCCGAACAGATAGCGCCAGCGCCAGACGTGCCCTCCCGGCCGCCCCCGGCCGCCCCGGGAGCCACAGGCTTTTGTTTCTGCCCTATCTTGAGAAGGAAGGCTGGAAGCGGGGGAGGCGTGCATCGGGGCCGTGCGGGACTGTCGGAGCGGAGCGGGAGGAGGTCATAGCTGCCGCTTCTGAGGATGTGGAAGTCCAAGTGGAGGCGGAGGGAAGGAGACAGGAGGCCGGGCCAGAGCACCTCTCCACCTCTTCCTGCTCCGAGTGCCCGCAGACGACACCCAGATACGTGGGCTCTCCCTCATCTCCCACAGTGTCCCTGGGCAGGCACCCTTTCTGAAGGACTCCAGCACGCCTGTGTGCACCTGCTGCCCCGAGCCAGCACCCCTTCTTCCCCTGAGGGTGCACCTGGTGGAGTCCCACGTAGAGTGCACCAGGAAGGGTCTGCCAGGGGGCTGGTGATGCAGGCCTTGGCTTAAGGCAAGACTGTTCTGAGCAGCTCCAGGGACACACTTACGGCATGGCAGGAAGCAAAGCCCAGGCGGAAGCAGCTCAGGGACAGGGGACGGCACTTAGTAGGCCCACAGCTGCGCGGTGAGTGACTGTGCACTGATGGAGTGCTCCGAGGCAGCTACTTCCTTGCTCAAAGCTCGCTCCCTGGGAAGCAGGGCCCCACTTCCACGCCCCCCGAGGTCCTGTCCTCTGCCCCGCACGCCTTTCCGGGTGTCATGGGCTGCCCCGTGTCCGTGCCTGGTCGGTGTCTCTCTCCGGGGCTGGAATCCTCAGGCCCCCCTGGCAGCCAAACTGCGCAGCCTTGGAAATGCATTGCAACCACCGCTCCTCTGGGTTCCCATGGCCTTTTGTATGTGATGTTTGCTGTCATTTCAGTAAAGCACATGACTTATTCCATGCCTAATTCTCTACATGTGTTCTCTCATTTCATCTTCATGAGGTCGATATTATACCCAATTATAGATGGATGAAAAAACTGAGGCCCCGACACATCAATTAACATCTCCCAAGGCCACCCAGCCAGTGCGGCTAGGGGCTGGGACTTGAGCCCGGGTGTGAGGACTCTGGTCAGTGCTCAGCCCAGCTGCCTGCTGTCCTGTATGCCCCTACCGGCATTATTATAGCTCATTAGAATCAATCACGTAAACAACCCAATAGCTGGCTGGGTTGTCTACACTGTCTTTGGGTGGATAGCACCCAGCCCCATGCTTGATGCACGGTGAAAATTCACCACATGCTTATGGTTGAGTTATGAGTTGACATCAACGTAGTTTGTAAAAGTCATGCCTCTGTGGCCTTGAGCAAGTTACTAAGGCCTTCACATACGCAGAGTGAAAGCAATCGTAGTGCCTGTCTCACCGAGTTGTTGGGAAGGTTCAGTGAGCGGCTCTGTGTAAAATGCCTGGCACGCCATAAAAGCTCAGCATCTCTCCTCGTCACTGTCCTAACCTCCTTGCGTTCCCTCTTGTTCTGAAATACTGCCACCTGCTGGTAGATTCCAGGTGCAAGCGCCACACACCATCGGTGCCCATCGCAGCTGTGCCCCTGCGGGCTCCCACCTGATTCCTCCATTTGGACCATGCTTCCACAATAGGCCACGTTTCTCCTCTCCTTCCAGACTTTGCACACAGCACGTATTTCTTTGTCGGTCACTGAACACAGGGAGTTAGAACTCTCCCCCTCTGTCCTCCCTCCCTCCCCTGCCCGGCAGCGATCTCCTTGGTTGCTCGGATTTTAGAGCCAGGGAAATGTGGATTTGGACTCCGGTGTCCACACTTAGTAGCTGTGTGACACGGGGCAAATACTGAACCTCTCTGAGCATCACAATTGAAGGACCTGGCAATAGCCGATTCTGCACCTACTCATTGTCTTCCCGCTTGTCTCAGCCTCTGTTCTGTCAGCCCCGTGTGCCTTCTGTCCGCAGTCACGCACACCTTCGTGGCAGGTACCGAAGAACCTGTGACCTCAGGGGAACGGGAGCACTGCAGGGAAGGGGGTTGTTGCAAAGGTCAAAGCCCTTTGTGACAGTCACACAAAGGGGCCCGACCCATCCTTGCACCCATGTTTCATCTTGGGCTTTGCCTGCAGGGAGCCCCACCTTGTCTTTCCCGACCATACGCTGTGCTCTCCCAAAGCAGCAAGCCAGACGTGTCAGGCTGACCCCACGTCCTTCTGGGGGGCCCCCGTGGGGTCTGGCCTGTACACGCGGGGGTTGCGCCACAGTTCTCTAAGGTCCTTTCTCGTCCTGGCGTGCTTTGCATCTGAGTCAACCGTGCTTCGATTTAATGACTTCCAAATGTCTGCTCGTCCTTGCACCAGTAGCTGACACAGACCACCAGCCCACACAGGCCCGGGACAGCCTGCGGGAGCCCACGTGGGAACTAGGTGTCTGTTCTGCCTGCGTGGAAGACCAGCTCTTGGCTCCCACCCAATGCAAGAAGGTCGGAGGCTGAGAAACAGTCCATATGCGCGGCCTGGGTGGAGCCATCAGCCTGGGCAACAAGGCCCAGTATGAGTCTGTCCCATGGCTTGTCGCTGAGCTGAGCACAGCTACTGTGATGGAGTCCCCCCACCTCCGACCCAGAGCCTCTTGGCCCAGGTGCCCGAGATCTCAGGCTGATGCCTCCTGCACTGTAGCTCTCTGCCCTGAGCTTGGCCTCTCCTCTACAAGCTCATCTCAAACCAAGCCTTGCCCCAGGAAGGGTGGCCCATTTTGTGCCTCTCCCTGGGGGCTCTGTGGGTTTCCTAGCAGGCAGCCCGAGAGCTCCCAATGAGGTAGGAGGTGGAGGGGAAGGGCTCCGAGGGGGCCGAGGCTGGAAGCAGACATCCCAGCAGCCTGCACCGTGGTGCGGAGCCTGCCCGCAGGCCTGGTGGATTAGAAGGGGTATTTGGTGAGTCCACAACCAGCCCGCGGCGGCGGGGAGCTTTGCTCAGACTTTGTAGACCATCCAATGGCTTCTTTCAAAACAGGATTTTGATGAGTTAAGTGTAAATGAATCAGAAACACATGGGTTGGATTTCCCTCCAAATGCAATGGGGTTTGAATACAGCCCAGGGAGAGAAGACGGGGCCTGGGAGGGAAAGACGTGGCTCAGTCAGACAGGTCTTTTCCACTGGAGCCGACACGGGCACCGGTGCCCCAGGGCTCCCTGCCCCCCTCCCCGCCCAGCCCCTCACCCTACTGCCGGGGGTAGGAGACCTTGGTCTCGTCTTCTGGGCCCAGCGAAGGATCCAGGGCCAGCCCTGCCGGCGTCAGACTCAGGGGGAGCTGGCCGCTTCCAGACTGCCTCCGGCTGCTGTCCAGGATGCCTGGCAGAAGCCGCTGGAAGGCTCTGCTCTGGAGACACTGCCTCCGCTCATCCTAGACCTCTGAGGCAGGGGACCCAGGAGGAGAGCGCGGGGCCGGGGAGGGGGCAAGGCCCTGTGGGGGTGACCCACTAGACTCTGGTGTTAAAGTGCAGCGTCTCCAGCCGAGGCAGAGTTTCAGACAACCCTGCGTCTTCAGCTATTTAAGCTGCATGTATTGTTTTATTTCTTCATTATAAACACCATGCTCTCTTTTCTTTTGTACAGATTTTAACAGCATAGAGAAATAAGATAAAATCAAAGCTACCTATAAATCCCACCCAGAGTTAACTTTGTTAACATTGTGGTAAGTTGCTTCCAGGCTGATGGGGTGTGTGTGCCTTAAACAGAGAATATGGGGTTATGCATTGTGGCACAGAAGGTTAAGCCACTGCCTGGGATACCCACATCCCATATCAGAGTGCCCAACATGAGTCCTGGCTACTCTGCTTCTGATCCAGTTTCCCGCTAATGTGCTTGAGAAGGCAGCAGATGATGGCTCTAGCACCCAATGGAGTTACTGGCTCCTGGCTTTAGCCTGGCCCAGGCTCTGCTGCTGTGGGCATTTGGGGAGGGCAACAGAAGGTGGAAGGACTCTCTCATTCTCTCCGTCTACCCTTCCCCTGGTCATTCTGTCTTTCAAATAAATAAAATAAATCTTAAAAAAAATAGATTTAAAGTCATGTAGGATAGAGTGAACTGTCATAGAGTTTTGAGCCTAGTAGACTCTGTGAGTTCAACTCCCAGCTGCACCACCTCTGACATGTTACGTCAATGTCCTAAACCTCAAGTCCTTCATCTTAAACTGATGAGAACAATATGATAATTCCAGGACCGAACGAGATAACATACAGAACATTTAGCAGTGTCCAGCAGCAGCCACTCAATAGTTCATAGCCATTAATGCTTCTATTATGGATCCTTTTTATCTTTTCCACATAAATATAGATGTGACGTATAACATAAACACCTCATTATGTCATTAGTTTCTCTATAACTCGAGTGAATGGCTGCTTTCTTGTCTTAGGTTATCAATCCAATGTTTTCCCTTAAATACTTATAGTAACTCACACCCTGAGCCATTCACACGCGTTATGGAGAAACAGTGCGAGTTTGAGTCTTGAGTGTTTTCCCACACACATTTGTCTTTGTGTAAGATTGTTTGCTTGGAGGGAATCAACTTGGAGAATGTTTATGCTTATGAGCTTGGGAGAGAACTAGGGATTTATATCCCTATTGTTTTGCATTCTCCGTGATAAATAAATGAACTCAAGTAGTATACAGGCTTTCAAGTCTAGCTTCTTTCTTTCACTTTGTACAATGCTTTTGAGATTTATTCCTGTTGTTGCATCTATCAATATTACATTCCTTTTTACTACTGTGATATTCCATTATATGAATATAATTTGCTTATCTTTCTACTAGTTGATAAATTTTTGAGTTATTCCTAATTTGGGACAATTATGAATAAAGCTCCTAAAAATTTATGTACTGGTCATCGGGTGGACAGATGCTTTTCTTCTTCTTGGGTGAATTCCCAGGAGTGGGATTACTGAGTCACTTATATAGAGTATGCACCACATAGCAATGTTTCAGTCAACACGGACCAGATATCTAATAGTGGTCCTATAAGGCTTTCATGAAGCTGAGAAGTTCCTATTGCCTAGAGCGTTTGTAGCAGAGGTCAATGTCCAGAGAGCAACGTGCGGTGACATGCGTGTAAACTAGCCTACAGTACCAGCAGTCCTATTAAAGTAGAGCATATATAATTATATACAGTCCATGTACATGGTCCACCCAGATGGGATATTGGTAATAATTAGAAATGACTATATTGGTGGCTTATGTGTTTACTATCCTTTTCATCATTGTTTTAGAGTGCACTCGTTCTGCTTATAAAAGCTTACTGTAAAACAGTCGGCGGTGTTACGCCATCAGCTGCTGCACCAAGGACGCACGTCAGCTGGCCCACACCGTCCAGGTCTGCGTAAGTCGTCATCATCGTGGCTCACGTAAATTCACGCAAGGAAGAGACCGCCCAGTGACGCATTTCTCAGAAGGAATCTCCGTTGGTAAGAGACGCGTGGCTGTAGATGTCTGACTTCGCGAGAAATTGCCAAGCTGCTTTCCTAAGAGGTTTTCCTGTTTGGCATTTTCACCAGCAGGGTTTGAAAATTCCAATTAAGTTCATTCCTCTGCAGCATTTAGAATTATCAGATTTTTTTTTTCAACTTGAGCTATTTTAATAGGGGCGTAGTGCTATCACATCGTGGTTCCAGTTCATATTTTCCTAATGATTCATGATGCTCAGATCCTTTCATGTGTTATTTGCTATCCATACATCTTCTTTCATTAAGTGTTTATTTCTGAACTGGGTTAATTGCCTTGTTATTAAGGTTTTTTTTTTTTTTTTTTTTTTTTTTTTTTTTTGACAGGCAGAGTGGACAGTGAGAGAGAGAGACAGAGAGAAAGGTCTTCGTTTGCCGTTGGTTCACCCTCCAATGGCCGCTGCGGCCGGCGCGCTGCAGCCGGCGCACTGCGCTGATCCAATGGCAGGAACCAGGTGCTTCTCCTGGTCTCCCATGGGGTGCAGGGCCCAAGCACTTGGGCCATCCTCCACTGCACTCCCTGGCCACAGCAGAGAGCTGGCCTGGAAGAGGGGCAACCAGGACAGAATCCGGCGCCCCAACCGGGACTAGAACCCGGTGTGCCGGCACCGCTAGGTGGAAGATTAGCCTATTGAGCCGCAGCGCCGGCCGTTATTAAGTTTTAAGAGTTCCTTACACATTCTGGATACAGATTTTTCATTACATATTTCGCATAAATATTTTCTCTCAACCATTCCTGTCTATTCATTTTCTTAACTCTGTCCTTTCAAGAGCAGAATTAGAAATTTTTTTCTTGGGGTCGGCACTGTGGTATAGTAGGCTAAGTCTCTGCCCGGGGCACCGGCATCCCATGTGGGCGCCGGTTCACGTCTCAGCTGCTCCACTTCTGATCCAGCTCTCTGCTAATGAGCTGGGAAAGCAGTGGAAGATGGTCCAAGCACATGGGCCCCTGCACCCTGGTGGGAGACCTGGAAGAAGCTCCTGGCTCCTGGCTTCAGATTGGCTCAGTTCCGGCCACTGTGGCCATTTGGGAAGTGAACCAGCCTATGGAAGGCCTCTCTGTCTCTGTCTCTCCCTCTCAGTGTCTGTAACTCTACCTCTCAAATAAATAAATTAATTAATCAATTAAAAGCTAAAAAAAAAGAAAAATTCTTTTTTATCTAAATTTTTTATTTATTTTTGAGATAACATATTCCTAACTTTCACTATAGTCAAAGGCTTAATGCGCCACTAAATAAAGAGTTCAACAAATAAGGTAAAAAAAAAAAAAGCATAGTCAGCAGGAAAATAGGCAAGGGCTATACACAATAATCAAATGAAAAGATGTTCAATTTCTCTTATATAAAGTAATTGTAAGGTAGACACATATTAAAAATATAGTAGTACATATTTCTTAACAATTTATTTAACAAAGACTTAAAGCGTTTGACAAAATACTATATTTGCAGCAAAACTGATACACACAGGCATTTTTTAAAATTTTAGCTCCCACATATAAGGGAGAACACGCAGCATTTGTCTTTCTGGGTCCGGCTTATTTCACTCAACATGATGTCCTCCAGTTGCAACCATACTGATGCAAAGGGTAGAATTTCATTCTTTTTTTATAGCTGAATAATATTTCTTTGTGTGCATTTTCTTTACCCATACATCTGATGATGGACACCTTGGTTATTCCATATTTTGGCTAGAGTGAACAGTGCCGCTACAAACATGGTGGTGCAGGTATCTCTTTGATACAACGCGTTCCTGTCTTTGGGGTATGTGCCCAGTAATGGGATTGCTGGATCAGATTTCTATTCCTGGCTTTTAAAGAAATCTCCATACTGCTTTCCACAGTGGCTGCACCAATTTATATTCTCACCAACAGTGTGTAATTGCTCCCGCTTCTCCACATTCTTTCCAGCATTTGTTGCTCTCTGGCTTTTGGAGAACAGCCATTCTAACAGGGGTGAGGTGATACCTCATCGTGGCTTTGATTTGCATTTCCCTGATGGCTGCTGCTGATGACCATTGTTTTCATGTATTTGCTGACCATTTGTATTTCTTCTTTTGAGAATCGTCTATTGCTGTCTTTTGCCCATTTCTTAATTGGATTTGGTTTTTCGTTTGGTTTGGTGTTTTGAATAGATGAACTATTTGGATATTAATCCTTTGTCAAATAAGTAGCTTGCAAATATTTTTTCCCATTCTGTCAGATGTCTCTTCATTCTATTGATTGGCTCCTTTGATGTGCAAATGCTTCTGAGTTTAATAGAATCTCTTTTGCCTAATTCTGCTTCTGTTGCCTGTGCTGTGGGGTCTTATCCAAGAAGTCATCACCTACTCTAATGTTTTCAATGTTCCCCCTACATTTTTTTCCAGGATCTTCACAGTCTCAGCTCTTAAATGCAGGACTTTGATCCATCTTGAGTTGATTTTGTACATGGTGAGAGGTAAGGATCTAATTTCTTTAAATTTTGATGAAGTCTCTAACTTAATTTTTTATAGATGATTGTGCTTTTTGGGTTATAGCTAAAAAATAAGTTGCCCAGTGTGAAGTCACACACATTTCCTCCAAGCTGTTTTTCTGTAAGCTTTAGAACTTTAGAAATTTATATTTAAGTCGATGGTACATTTTAAGTTTTCTATGAAGTAAAGCATACATTAAAGTTCATTTTTCGCATGTTGCTGTCCAATTGTTTCATTTGTTGAAAAGATCATCCTTTTTCTAATGAATTACCTTTGATCTATTGTCAAAAATTAATTAACTATATATGTGAGGATCTATTTTTGGACTCTATTCTGTGCCATTGATCTAAGTACATATCTATCTTTTCAACAGTACACAGTCTTGATTACTGTAGCTCCATAATGAGTCTTAAAATCAGGTAGTGTGGTCTTTCAACTTTGTTTTATACACAATTATTTTGGCTACTATAATTGCTTTTCTTTTTCTTATGAATTTAGGGTTAGTATGTCATTTTTATCCCCCCAAAAGCCACTAGGTTTTTATTGTGATTTCATCAATATGGGGGCTTCGGCAGTTTAAATATACTATGTTCAGGCTTCATCTTGCCTTGTTTTTTTTGTATTTTTCTCCTCTGAGCTTCCTGGAGTTTTGGTTTGTCATCCTTCAATAATTCTGGAGAAGTTCTCAGCCAATATCTCTTCAAATATTTCTTTTCCAAGTTCTCCCTCTCTTCTTTTGGGACTCCAATTTAATATCATCCTAGATTGTTTGGATCTCCTTAATTTCAAATCTTTTTTTCTATTTGTGCTCAGTTTGGAAAATGTCTATTGACTCATCTTCACCTTCAATGATCCTTTTCTGTGTCTAGCGTGCTAATAAACTTGTCAAAGGAATTCTTTATCTCTGATATCAAGATTTCCCCTGGCATTTCCACTTGACTTTTTTTTTTTTCAGTTTTATAACTTTAATCAGTTAGTTCTCATCCACATTTTCCATCTGGAGATTTTTGGAAGTGGTGACAGGTCCATAGGTCACCAAAACGTAGAGCCTGTTAGGTGACTCTTCATCCTCATTACATTTTCTGGCCAATCTCACTTGGATGCAGCACGGACGTTCCTTATTCTTTTGGCCCAGACAGCTTTGGTGAGTTTGTTGTCAATGCACACGTCTGGACTTCGCCTCTCCTTCACAGCAAACTTCCAGATCTCTTTAAGTGCTCAGGGCACACGCGTCTCGAAGCCCGCTCCAACAACGCACTTGTGACTGTTGATGGTGTACTCTCGGGTCACCACTTCCTTGATGGCAAATCAGCCCTTCTGGCCACCCTTCTTTGCAGGAGTCACACTGCAGGGCCTGAGTTGGAAAGGAAGAGCACAAATGACTGTTCATTTGACCAGTTTTTTTTTTTTTTTTTTTTTTTTTAATAAGAGACAGAAGTGGCAGGGGAGAGATGGAGAGAGACAGACAGAAACAGAGAGAGAGAGATCTTCCATCTACTGGTTCACACAGATGGCCACAATGGCTGGGGCTGGTCCAGGCCCAAACCAGGGACCTGGAATTCCATCTGGGTCTCCCACGAGAGTGGCAGGGGCCCAAGTACTTGGGCTGTCTTCAGCTGTTTCCCAGGTGTGTTAGCTGGGAGCTGGATTGGAAGCAGATCAACTGGACCAGGAACCAGTACTCTGATATGGGAAGCTGGCATTACAGGCCATGTCTTAACTGGTTGTGTTACAAAGACAGCCAGTCCCATTGACTATTTTATAGTTACTGTCTCTACATTGAATTCCCCATTATTTAAGTATGTTTCCCACCTTTTCCAACAGATCCCTTAACATATTAATCAGTGTTATTTTATGTTCTCATTTAATCACTCCAACATCCACATCATCTCCAGATCTGCTTCTGATTACTGTCTCATCTCATGACAATTAAAAAATACTTTTATTGTCTTATAATTTCTTACTGACTATTAGGCACAATGTATAGAAAAATGGCAGAGACTGAGACAAATAGACTTTCACCTTGAGATGAATATGCCTCTTTTTCTGTGAGGCCATTAGTGTCTCTGCATGGATAAGGATCCGGGAGGAGGTATTCAGCCAACTTAGGCAACTGGTGAACTGGTTTGAGTTTTGCTGTTGCTAACGTTGTCTCCACCATGCCACAGCCAGCAGATCCTAGCACAGCGGGCAGCTGCTGTGACCTTATGTGGCCGCCTCTTTGTTCTGAGCTCTGCCAAGAGGAGCCTCTGCGTATCATCCCTTCTCCAGTGAATGCTTCCGTCTATGAAATCCAGTTTATCTCATGAGCCCCCGATGGGTTCAGGAACAGTCATGAGTTTGTGATCATCTGGATTTGTTAAACCACTATTCTAGGAGGAAGCAATATTCCCTTATGATTTTCTGCATTCTAAGAGAAAGTAGATTTCTCTTGTTTCTGCGCACCCACCTACATGGTTATATATATGGCTTTCTCCTCTGATCTAAGATGCGGTGAACTGTATTAATCATTTTCTGTGGAGCCATATTTATACTATTTTTATCTTTTAGAGTAATGTCTAATGCCTTGTGTTTTATTATTCTTTTACGATAGTGCTGGATTTCATGTTTTAGCGTCAGTAAACAGTTTTATTTCATGGTCCTACTCTATTTCTTGGGGTCTGTCTCATGATTAATCTAGGCCTGTGGAATCAACTGGGATCTTTCATACCTTTTTCTACTGTCTGTGACAGGATAGGTATCAGGAAACCTCACCTCCATGAACATTTGAGTGATCAAACATATTATGGCACCAGTTTGGAGGCAGTTCTGTATCAACCTTCTCAGTTTCTTCTTTAATTATTGGTCTTTAAAGGCTTCATACTTCCTGAATTCATTGTGGGAATTCACATTTTCCTAGAAAACAATCTGTGCTTTAAAGTGTAGACTTGACCGACTTTGTATCCCTTGTTGTAGCATGAGAAGAAAAGAGATCTGAGATAGTGCCTCAAGGGGAATCGGCATTGGCAAGCACAGGAGGAAGTGTCACAAAGCAGCATGAAGAGATAGGAGGAGAAAGCAGCAGCCGTGAGAGATAATTCAAGATTCAAAGTCACCAAACTGGGATCCTATCTCTGCAACTGTAGATAACAGAAGAAACTAGAAATCTTCAGAGTTTTGAAGGGGAAAGTTGCAATACAAGAGTTTAACATGCAAGGTGAGATGCCATTTATGTATTACGGTAATAGAAAAAATTCTGTTACATACATGTTCAGGAGATTATTTATTTGAAAGGCAGAGCTACAGAGAGGCAGAGGCAGAGAAACAGAGAGAGCTCTTCCATCCTCTGGTTCACTCCCCAGATGGCTGCAACAGCCGGAGCTGCACCAATTCGAAGCCAGGAGCCAGGAGCTTCCTCCAGGTCTCTCTCGGGGTACAGGGGCCTAAAGACTTGAGCCATCCTCCACTGCCCTCCCAGGCCATAGCAGAGAGCGGGATCAGAAGTAGAGCAGCTAGGACTAGAACCAGTGTCGATATGGGATGCCCGCACAGCAGGAGGTGGCTTTACCCTCTAGGCCACAGCGCTGGCCCCCTATCCAAGCATTTTGACAGAAGATCGAGAGGAGGAATTTGGAGGAAGTTTGAAAGAAATATGTATCAGTTCTTATCTTTTACAGGGCTGTATAAATAGGCAACTTTATTAAAATTAATTTTATCAGGGTATGATTTGCTGTACTAAAGTGCACACCTTTGGAGTATATGGACGAATGAGTTTTGGAGAATATATACAGTCACGTAGCTGTCACTGTGGTCAACATATAGGACATTGAAATTGCCATGGAAGGTCCACCTGTGACCCTTCCCAGTTAACCTCTGCCCTCAACCCCTGCCTTGAACCCCAGGAAACTACTCATTTGTTTTTCTCCCTAGTTTAGTTTTCTGAGAGTTTACTGTAAATGGAATTATATAGCATGTGCTTTTTTGTAACTGGCTTCCTTTGTCGAATATAATATAGTGACCCTTAAAATCAAGTATTGTTATGTTTCCCAACTTTGTTCTTCTTTTAAAAATTATTTTAGACATCCTGAAATCTAGAATTATTCCACATACATTTTAGAATCAGTTTGTCGATCTCTATTATTAAAAAGACTGCCAGGAATTTGACTGAACCTGAAGTTGAATCTATACACAAGGCAGAACACACATCTTAGATTCTGAATC